>NC_136434.1:295154324-295204324 GCF_052849685.1 Lactuca virosa
CTAACACTTAGACCAAAGTGTTTACCATGTTTTAAGGTGTTTATACTTGCTTAATTGGTGTTATAATCACTAATTAGATACATATATATATCTTTATATGCTAAATACGGTCATTGTGTGTGTTCAAGCCTTCACTTGACACCTAGCACCTTGTCCAACACTTCCATCCAAACCACTCACTACAGGCGAGTTCATACCCCTTAATCAACCTTTTAAATGTTTTTAAATGCTTTTATGGGGGGAATACAGGTTGAATCAAACTAGTTATAATATCAATCACATGTGATTTATAACTTGCAAACAAACGGATTTTCTATACTTTTAACTGCTTTGTCAACAAAACTACTTCAAAATGGTTATCAAACTCTTTTACATGTTAAACTGTTTATAAAACTTATTCTTGATTATCAAATCTTTACTTTCAACTCTTTAAACTTATATATTGCCAAATCATGTCTAATGCAAATATAGTTATATAAGTAAGGTTTGATGGACTTAGGACTGATAACTCACTTTATTTCCTGTTCCTTGTTTGGTTGTGGACTTGGACTACCCTGTTGTTTGTCCGACTGTCGTTTGATCCTTAGTTCTATATCATGTATATATGTGTAGATATAAAGCTTTTACTTCAGTTCCAACCCTTTGGGTAGCAAAGGTGTATATGCTAAGTCACTTATATAACATTACTAGTAAACTATAATAGGTATAGTTTAGGAGTATACTACTCACTATTTCTAATACTATGAAACATACAAAGAGTCAGTTCATACATGAGTCAATGCATCCTGTAAATAATACATACACTACACTATATAACTGAACATACTACACACTAGAAAGAGAGAACATACACTAATACATACTATTCATACACACTAAATACTATACTAAAGAACATACTATGATGAGAATCAGGGAGAACATACACTACACTAGTACAAACAATACATACACACTATAACCTAAATGTGAGGCACTACTTCGGGGCATGGCATCTCTGTCATGGCTCGACTTGTAACCAGAATCTTCTGAAAGAAGAGCGTGAATTCGTGTATAGATCTATATTGGACTGACCGTCCTACACCTTGCTGCTAGCTACAGTGGGACCTGCAGGTCTTCGGGTGATGAATGTCATAAAATCTCGACGTCTTCGAGCGTCGTGTTTTACTAAGGTCGATCAATTATGGTTACAATTATATCACATTACACCTTCATTAACAATTGGTTTAAGGTAGTTAGTACAACAGTAGTCACTATAGTATAATACTACAGTACTTCGTTATTTTCCCATTACATCTACTTTGTGATCTTCTCACATAAACAGTAATACAAGAACTGTATTTTTTCAAATGATAATCACATTTGGGAGAACTACTCACTTTTACAATGAACAAGCATGCAGTACTTGATGTCTTGGTAGAAGACTACTTTTAAATAGAAAATATAGGATTTTCAAGGAGTTACAAACAATCACTACAAACATTTTTACAAACTTACACATCAAACAAGTACAAACATTTTCATACAAACAATGACACTAAAATTCTTATGAACTCACCGGCTTTAATGCTGATAAACTCTTTCAAAATAACTTGTATTCTCAGGTCGTCAGTAGACAGGTACCGAGGCCAGCTTTTGAGAAGATGGAGCACTTTTCAAGACTCATCATTTATTTTGATTCATATATTGGTGTCTTATAAACTGTACAAAACACACTTGTATTAAAATACCTTATTAATTCAATGGATGATGTTGTTTGCTTGTTTACTATATTTCTGTGTTGTGATACTGTACATGACGTCCTCCGCCCCAGAGCGTTTCCGCCGTTCCGGTTTTGGGGTGTGACAGATTGGTATCAGAGCATTGTTTATAGTGAATCGAGTGTATCAACCCATAAAAGATATACAAACTATAAACACAGCGGGATTTAAAAATACTCTGATAAAGAGTTTATAATTTTAAATAATAAAATATTTAACTAAGTATACATACCTGCATTCATACTAAAATCAGTGTCACTAGGACAGAATAAAAGTATTACGATTGTTGGGCAACACAATTAGACTTACAGACATATGGTCAACCCTGAGAAGATATAGCCTGATCAACTGTGCCTAAGGATGGTTGTGAGGTTGCAACAAGTCTAAAAACTTACCAACAATACTACAATGAAAACATTAGAACAGAACATAAACTTAAAATACTATAGGAGTATTTTGTTTTACTATAATTTACTTATGTGCAAACTAAAAAGGTCTTTATCAGTAGGTCAATAGTTGCTAAGTGGATACGCTAAGTATATATGTATCTAGGATGTCATAGACTTAGAATCTGTGACCTTTGCTTTACTCCATGTTCCTTGTTTGGTTGTGGGCTTAGAGTTAGGGTCACTTATTCGAAGGTCTATCCTGTTTTGAGTACCTATAACTGGTATGCACTTAACAGGTATTGAAGTAACTGATAAAGATCATCTTATAAATATCATCATTAGTACGTCTATTAACTATTCTTTTCCCCATTCTCGTGTAGATAATATGGCTGGCTTCCATCTCCCTGGCGATCCGTACTATCCCAACAACGGCAATGCAGGATGGCTGGGAGAAGAGCCAGAAGATGATCACCCAATCCCTTTGGATGATCACCAAGTTGAAGGCTTTTCTGATGGTTCTGACTCAGAGCCAGAAGTCAACAACCTACCCCCAGTGGCTCAAAACCCAAACCCAAATCCTAACCCTCGTCCAGCATTTCAAGGCCCCACACCTCTGTGGGTAACAAACTTGAACAGATGGAGTCACGAGCAAGGTCAGTCGTTACCTTACAACAGAGACTGAAGCTTCTATGACTTAAGCGAGGGAGGATCAGTGGACAGAATCTTGCCTATTCTAGTCCCCAGGGATGCCTGTACTGATGAGTAGGGTAGAGCGGCTATCCATCGAATTCTGCAGTTTGATGCTGACACTGGAGTCAACACAGTCCGCATTCGTCAGCTGGACGCTGCTCACGAAAGGACTCAGAACCAGAATGCAGCTCTGTAGAGAGAACTTGCTAAAACCCAAGCCGAACTCAGGGAACTTTGAGCTCAGCAAGCAAGATCTGAAAGGCATATGAGGGACATAGAACGCCTTCTGTCAGAATCGAGGACCCACTCTAGTAGTTCTCGTCAGATAGAGTCTTCCCGACTTCTCTTTTGGATATAACTTAGTTTATGTAAAAACTCTAGTCTAATTCCCTATCTTTGTAAAACTTAGACCTGTTAGGTCTTGATTAGGTCGTAGTTCTGTCAAAATTTTCCCATCTTGGTTGATGTAAGACCTACTTCTAGGTCACTTTTCCCAAACTTATTACATTAGCAATACCAATAATATTGACATTTAACTAATCTGTTGGAGAAATCTGTACTCTTGTGTTTCCCTACTCTTCTACTGTACTTCTATTTCAAAACATACACTCATTCAACTGTTGGACTATGGTGATTTAGCCCAAGGATCACTCTCACTATGCTTACAATTGATTCTTACTATCATGTTCATCTTGTTAAACTTACAGTTGAAGGATGTCTCCTCGAAAATCAACAAGGCGTAATCCTCCGATTACTCCAACTCCAATACCACCACCTCCTCCAGTAATCGATACAGCAGCTCTGAATGCTGCTGTAGCTACGGCTGTGGCAACAGCCATGGCTCAGTATCACTCCACTGGTGCCAGCGGAGGTGGAACTCCTGTTAATTCTACTCAAGGTGAACTCCTTGTGTGCTCGAGAGAGTGCTAATACAAGGACTTCACTAACTGTAAGCCAAAGCCCTTCAAAGGGACTGGTGGAGTCATTGCCCTCTCGCTATGGTTCGAAAAGACGGAGTCGATCTTCGAGATTTGCTCCTGCCCTGCAGCGAGTAAGGTCAAGTTTGCTGCTTGCACCTTCAAAGAAAAAGCCCTGACATTGTGGAATAGCCTTGTCAAGTCACTAACTCTTGTAGTGGCTAATGACATGGGCTGGGAAACTTTGAAAGACCTCATGATCGAGGAATACTGCCCGCGGGGCGAAATCCAGAAGTTGGAACAGGAGTTGTGGAGCCTAACCATGAAGGGCTCCGACATAGTCTCTTATACTGTCAGATTCAGCGAGCTGGTGGCCCTCTGTCCCAACATGGTTCCCATGTAGGGAAAGAAGATAGAGAGGTATATCTGGGGGCTGTTGCCTCTGGTTCAGGGGAATGTTTTAGCCTCAAACCCCACTACCTTCGATAGTGGCAAGCGATTGGCACAACGTCTCATTGACCATGGGGTCCGTACCCCGTCATCAACAACAACCCTAGCCATCTCCGAACCTTCCAAACCCGCTGACAACAAGCGGAAGTTCTGGGATGACAAGAAGAAACAAAAGGCTGCCAAAAAGCAGGAGGTTGTGGCGGTTCATACCGCGATAGCACCGGTCGCTGCTGCTCCGATAAAGCAGTACGCTGGGAACTTGCCAAAGTCCAACAAATGTAGCTTCCACCATAATGGACCCTGCCGGGAGTTGCAGTGTTCCAACTGCAACAAAAAGGGACACACTGTCCGTTTCTGTAGAGCCCCGGCAAGGCCAATCAACCAGGTTCAAGGGTCTGGTGTGACCCAGTCTTGTTATGCATGTAGCGAAGTGGGCCACTACAAAAGGGACTGCCCCAGGGAAGGAAATGTTGGTGGAGCAGGAAGAGTTTTGGCTATAGGCCACAAGGAAGCAGTTGCTGACCCTACAGTGGTGACTGGTACGTTTCTCCTTGAAAACACTTATGCATGCATACTATTTGAAAATGAAGCGGAGAGAAGTTTCGTGAACCAGAAATTTGCACGCGTACTTAAACAACAACCCCGCACACTTAAAGAACCATTCACTATAGAAATGGCTAATGGAAAGACTGAGAGCACTAGTAGTATATACATAGGATGTACTCTAACTCTAGATAGCCATTCATTTCCCATCGACCTCATGCCGGTCTCAATTAAAAGTTTTGATGTCATTATCGGCATGGATTGGTTGAGTCTGCACCGTGTCGACATAATGTGCTATGAAAAGGCTGTTCGCCTTAATCTTCTGTCTAACAAAACTCTTATTATCTACAGCGACAAACCCGGCGCTAGCCTTAGCATTATCTCAAGTATTCAAGCTCAGAAGTACCTACGTAAGGAATATCGTGCATTCCTTGCGCACGTTGTTGATACGAGCCAAGAATCCAAAGACCTGAAAAACATCCCCGTAGTATGCGACTTTCCTGACATCTTTCCAGAAGAACTACCTGGGTTACCGCCGCAGCGACAAGTCGAGTTCCGAATTGAATTAGTTCTAGGAGCTACCCCAGTAGCCAAATCCCCCTATCGACTAGCACCAGCTGAGATGGAGGAACTATCCGGTCAACTTAACGAACTGCTCGACAAGGGCTTTATTCGACCAAGCTTCTCACTCTGGGGAGCACCGGTCTTGTTTGTCAAAAAGAAAGATGGATCGTTTCGTATGTGCATCGACTACAGGGAGCTCAACAAGCTAACGGTTAAAAATCGTTACCCTCTGCCTCGCATAGACGATTTGTTTGACCAACTGCAAGGGGCGTCGTACTTTTCAAAGATCGATCTGAGGTCCGGGTATCACCAGTTGCGAGAGTTGGAGGAGGATGTTCCTAAGACAGCTTTCCAAACTCGTTACGGACACTACGAGTTCGTGGTGATGCCATTCGGATTGACAAATGTGCACGCAGTGTTTATGGACTTAATGAATCGGGTATGCCGTCCTTACTTGGATCAGTTCGTCATCGTCTTCATTGATGACATACTTATCTACTCTCGAAGTAAGGAGGAACATAGTGATCATCTACGGCAAGTCCTAGGAACCCTGAGAACAGAGAAGCTCTACGCCAAGTTCTGTAATTGCAAATTTTGGATCCGAAGGGTCGAATTCTTAGGACACGTGGTTAGTGAAGAAGGAATCCACGTGGACCCTTCCAAAATTAAAGCCATTGAGAATTGGGCAGCACCGAAGACGCCTACCGAAATTCGTCAATTTCTAGGCCTCGCTGGCTACTACCGCAGATTTATACAGAACTTCTCCCGAATTGCGAAACCTCTTAAAACATTGACCCAGAAGGGCGTGGCCTTTGACTGGGAAGAGAAACAGGAGAAGGCTTTCCAAACGCTAAAACGAGCCTTGTGCATCGCGCCGATACAATCCCTCCCCGAAGGAATAAAAGACTTCGTAGTCTACTGCGATGCGTCCAATCAAGGGCTCGGGTGTGTTGTGATGCAACGAGGTAAGGTCATCGCCTATGCCTCAAGGCAGCTAAAGACACATAAAGTAAACTAGACCACACACGATCTTGAGCTAGGAGCAGTTGTGTTTTCTCTGAAGATCCGGAGACACTACCTGTATGGTACAAAAAGCACGATCTTTACCGACCACAAAAGCCTACAACACATCTTCAATCAGAAGGAACTCAATATGAGTCAATGACGGTGGGTCGAGCTACTCAATGACTACGAATGTGAAATTCGTTATCATCCGGGTAAAGCCAATGTAGTAGCAGACGCCCTAAGTCGGAAAGAGTATTCTGGTCGAAGAGTCAAATCACTGACTATGACTATCCATTCACATCTGTCCACACAAATTAAGGAGGCTCGGCTCGAAGCTTTGAAACCTGAAAATGTGGCGGGTGAATCCCTGCGAGGGACGGAGAAGAATCTGGAAGTCAAGGGTGGCGGAGCCTTATTTCTCATGGACCGGATCTGGACACCGAAACACGGAGGTTTCAGAGACTTGGTCATGACCGAGGCGCACAACACTAGATATTCTGTCCACCCAGGTTCAGATAAGATGTATCTGGATCTTAAAAAGCCGTACTGGTGGCCTAACATTAAAGCAGAGATTGCTACCTTCGTGAGTAAATGCCTTACTTGCGCAAAGGTTAAGGTCGAATACCAGAAACCATCAGGTTTACTTCAACAACCGGAGATACCAGAGTGGAAATGGGAGCGGATTACTATGGACTTCATAACCAAGTTGCCCAAGACAACGGGTGGACTTGATACCATTTGGGTTATCGTCTATAGATTGACCAAATCCGCACATTTCTTAGCAATCAAAGAGACTGACAAGATGGAGAAGCTTACAAAAACTTACATTAGGGAAATCGTACGACTGCAGGGTGTCCCTATATCCATTATCTCCGATAGAGATAGTAGGTTAACTTTGAGGTTCTGGCAGTCGCTACAAAGTTCCCTAGGGACGAGGCTGGACATGAGTACAACCTACCACCCACAGACCGACGGACAAAGTGAGAGAACTATCCAAACACTAGAGGATATGTTGCGATTCTGTGTGATCGACTTTGGGAAAGCATGGGATACCCATTTGCCCCTTGTCGAGTTCTCCTATAACAATAAGGAGAATGAAGGACGAAGCGAAAGTCTCTTCTCAAAAGGATGAAGACAAGAAGGAGAGCAAACTTGCAGGAGACTCTGGGTTCGACTGCAACTACTGTCACGGCAAGAACCACTTTGCCAAAGACTGTATGCTAAGGAAAATGGCTGAGAAAAGAGATGATGAAGATGATGAGACGTACTACATGCGCAAGTTGGAAGAGATCAAGAAAAAGAAGGCAACTAACAGCTCTACGAATGCCCTGATTGTGCAGGAGAATGCAGGTGAAGATGAGTTGGGTGGCGTCGAAGTTTGGTCAACCGATTCTGAAGATGAAGAGGTGAGAAAGCCCACTCATGGAAAGGCTTATGTGGCAAAGGAAGTAGGTTCGGCTAGAAAGTGTTTAATTGTCACAGCTGGTTCATCAACCGAAAGTGCAAGTGAGGAACCGAACATGACTGAGGACAAGTGTTTTGCGGCCAAGCATGTGAGTGAGAAGATCAACGACTGTGATAGGTTGATCAAAAAGGTACAATCCATCCTTAAATCACTTAAAGTTCCAATAACAGATTACGAAGAAGAATTAAATGAATTAAAATTTAAATTTTCTAACTTAAGTCGTAGTCTCATGCAAACTCGCTTAGCGAATTCTAACCTAACTGACCAACTCAGCAGGGTGTCTTCAAAAAGTGAGGAGAGAAGGATGTGGATTGAGCTGAAGGAGGCGGAGTTAATTAGGGCTAGGGATGAAAGTATTTATTTACAAAGAGACAATTTAAAGTTTTTAAAACAAAGGAATGTTTTTGTTTAATTGCTAAGCGTTTATACTTTAATATTGCTCAATTGCATTTAAGTTGTCAGATAGGAAAGAAGATTCATAAGATGATGTTACCCTTCCTTGAATTTAAGGAGGATGAGGTCATAGTAGAATGTGAATCAGTAGTGTCCTCAGAAGAAACGTCAATTCATTACAAAATCGGACTGGACAAAATAGAAACCTTCATTGACTCTAAGGAACATAAATGTATGCTCAAAGATCTTTTAGATGAAAATGATAGGTTAAAAATAAAGTCCGAAACTATTAAATCATTTGACTCATCTAACGCAAAATTGTTTTCAGAAAATAAAATGAACTTAGAAAATACGTCTGAATTTGATGAGGAAAGTGAGATGAGCGAAATCTTAGTGGAAGATGTAGTTGATTGCTCAGAGTTTATGAAAAGCGAAACCAAGAATGAGAAACCCCTCATTTCTGAAAATTCGGTTGAGTTCGCTCGCTTGTCAAAAGACAAGACAAAGAAACTCAAGGAAAAAGCTATGGTCTACCAAAAGGTTCAAACGGTGCTGAATCAAGTGTATGCAGTTACATGAATCACTGCTAAACAAACAGCAGAATTACAAATCCTGGTCGACAAAGACAATGCTGAAGGATGCGACGATTACTTCTGGTATGCCCCTATCGACAATGCAGACGAAACCGTAGGCTTATCTGAGCAAACTTCATGGAGAGTTAAAGGAAGATATGTTGCTGAACCCATCAACAAACCCTCAAGTTTTGACAAACCAAGCACAAGTGGAACCAAATAAATCCCTAAAGAACCGATGACAGAACCAACTGTTCCAACAAATACAACCGAAATTAAAATGGAGAAGTCAAAGGCTAGCTTCAATATCCATAAATCACAGAAGGAGTTAGCTGAACAGAAACGCTTAAGAAATCAAAGATACGCAAGGAATCTAAATGAGCGAAAACGTTACTCGGAATCCCAAAATCCTAACTACGTACCTCCTAAGAAAGAATCAACGGATAGAGGAAAGGTAAAACTGAAAGGAAAAGTAAACTTCAGCCCAAATTCCTACTATTCCAAATCTCAGAACTGAAAGTCTACTTTCGCTTCCCAAACTAGCGTACCGAACTGAAAGACAAGTTTCGGTCCCCACATGGACTCACAGAACCGAAAGACAAGTTTCGGTCCAACCGCCAAGGCTAACAACCAAAAGCCTACTTTCGGTCCCAACAACAGCACTCAGAACCGAAAGTCGAGTCTCGGTCCTAAGTCTAGTTTCGGTCCTTCTCACTCCCAAAGAAAATAAACTTCAATGAAGGATATCAAAGGCAAGGGAAAGCTTGATTCTGAGTTCAATAATAAGAAAAAGGCAGCTAAACCTAGGATTCAAAAGAATATTCCTAAACCATCTAACAACACACAAACTTATACACCAAAACCTAAACAAGATAAAACTAAAATCAAGGTGTACACCATTAAAAGAAAAGATCAAACGAATCTAGTAAAAAGAACATATTTAGTTGATATTTCTTCTGTACTTCCTTTTTCTGTGAAAAACTCACCAGGGCCCAAGAAACTTTGGGTTCCTAAATCTGCTTAAATTTGCAGGTAATCAGTGATGAGCAGTTCGATGATGAATGGTATATAGACAGTGGCTGCTCGCGTCACATGATAGGAAGGAAGGAAGAACTGAGGGAGTTTCGGTCCCTAAAAGATGGTGGGTTTGTAAAGTATGGAAATAACTCCTATGGAACAATCAAGGGATATGGTATGATTACCAATGGAGATTTCTCGATTTCAAAAGTGGCGTATGTGGAAGGATTGCAGCATAACCTCATCAGCGTGTCATAATTAGTTGTGGGAACAGGTCTGAAAGTATCATTTGATGATGAGGGCTCTGAAATAATAGAAAAGCAATTGAAAAAGGTTCTGCTAAAGTCTAAACACAAAGGAGAAATGTATCCTTTAAATCTCAACCCAATACGAGGAAAACCAGCAATATGTCTGCTGTCAAAGGCGAATACTGATGAAAGCTGGTTGTGGCATCGACGACTATCGCACCTGAACTTCAAAGACATTAATAAGTTGGTGCTTGGTGTTCACGTTCGAGGCCTCCCTCTTCTCAAGTTTGACAAGGAACATCTATGTGTTGCATGTGAGATGGGCAAACAAAGCAGAAAGAGCCACCCTACACGAATTAATACAAAGATTGTTGAAGCTCTTCAACTATTGCACATTGACTTATGTGGACCTTCGGTTATCGAGAGCATCGGTGGTAGTAAGTACATCCTTGTGATTATAGATGATTTTTCACGCTTCACCTGGGTTTTCTTTCTTAAACAGAAATCAGATGCAACTCCCAAGTTGAAGACTTTTATCAAGCAAGTGGAAGTGCAGTTGAGAAAGACGGTGAGGAATATCAGAAGTGACAACGGTCTGGAATTCAAGAATAACGATTTTGAGGACTTTCTGGCTGACAAGGGGATAACTCACAATTTTTCGGCCCCTTATACATCGCAACAGAATGGGATTGTTGAAAGACGAAACCGTTCTTTGTGTGAAGCAGCCAGAACCATGCTCAGTTTCGCTTCTCTTCCGTTATACTTCTGGGCTGATGTAGTTGCAGCCGCGTGCTACACTCAGAACCGATCCTTGCCCAACAAGAGATTCTCAATTACTCCATACGAGATCATAAACAATCGAAAGCCCAACGTCAAATTTTTCCATGTGTTCGGTTCAAGGTGCTTCATCTTCAATTCAAAAGAAAAACCGAAACAAGTTTGACGTCAAAGCACATGAAGGAATTTTTCTAGGATATTCACTCTCTTCTAAAGCTTACAGAGTGTTGAACAAACGCTCCAAACGTATTGAAGAAACATATTACATCACCTTTGACGATAATTATATGAAGAAAGTGCAAAGGAGTTCAAATGACTTAAGTGAAATATTTCCTGAATCTGGACAGGTCTCGGTTCCAATATCCAACCTGTTTGAAGAGTACATTCGGTTATTTGATGAACTAGAGAAAGCGGCACACTCAAAGGCAAAAGCAGCAGATAACAAAATTGATAATCTCAAGAAGATCATAGATGAAGCTGCCAAATAAATGGAAAGTGAACCTCCTAAAACTATAGGTGTTCAATCCTCAACTGACTCTCCCATCAACGGCTCAATATTCAAGGGGAGAGTTCTTCAGTACCAAAGACAACCGAAATGTCTTTCGAGTGGGAGAGTCCTATTCTATCCCCAACTCCTAGAGGTCCAAGTGAGGGTGAACATATTGCTCCAAACCCACTCAATAGTTGTCCAATCAAGGGGGAGAATCGTACTCCCACAGAGGATGCAAATTCTGATGATGCCACAGGTTACACTTCGCTAGTCGAGGGGGAGAAAGAGAATGCAACTGACGAAGGTGAGGGTGATCAATCAGAACTTGAAGAGGAAGTGAATGCTGAATTGGATCCAGCATATGACCCAAATTATCCTCCGTTAGTCAAATGGACCAAGGACCATCCCAAAGCTCAAATTATTGGAGAATCATCTGAAAAAGTACTCACTCGCTCACAGTTGAAAGCGAAACAAACTGCATTATTCTCTAAAGTTGAATTTTG
Organism: Lactuca virosa; assembly: GCF_052849685.1. NCBI lineage: Eukaryota > Viridiplantae > Streptophyta > Magnoliopsida > Asterales > Asteraceae > Lactuca > Lactuca virosa. The sequence continues at coordinate 295,166,108 of NC_136434.1, forward strand.
TATGTTTAATTCATTCATATCCAAGGTCGAGCCAAAAACAGTTAATGCTGCACTTGATCATTCCGACTGGGTTCAAGTAATGCAAGATGAGCTCCATGAGTTTGAACGCAACCGTGTTTGGAGGCTGATTCCTACTCCAAAGGATGCTTCAGTGATTGGCTTAAAATGGGTCTTCAGAAATAAATTAGATAAAGAAGGGAATGTCATTCGCAACAAGGCTCGATTGGTGGTGAAAGGTTATTGCCAAGAGGAAGGGATAGATTATGAGGAAACCTTCGCTCCAGTAGCTAGGTTGGAATCAGTGAGAATCTTCCTGGCATATGCTGCTCATAAAAACTTTGAAGTTTTCCAAATGGATGTCAAATGTGCTTTCTTGAATGGGGAACTAGAAGAAACAGTTTATGTTGAGCAACCTCCCGGGTTTGTGAATGAGAAATTCGCTGATCATTGTTATGTGCTGGATAAAGCGGTATATGGTTTGAAGCAAGCACCGAGAGCCTGGTATGAAACTTTAACTCGCTTTCTGAAAATGTCGAAATTTAACCAAGGTTCGGTCGACCCAACCTTCTTCCGAAAGAAAGAAGGCGAACATCTAATGATAGTTCAAATTTATGTCGATGACATCATCTTCGGCTCCACGAATCCTAGCTTAACAGCTGAATTCAGGAAGTTGATGGAGACTAAATTTGAAATGAGTGCAATGGGTCCGATTAATTTTTTCCTTGGTTTGAATATTAGAGAGGGACCAGAAGGTATCTTTATCAACCAGGAGGCGTACACAAAGACCCTGCTAACAAAATTTGGCATGACAGGAGACTCAAAAGTGAAGGTTCCTATGGCGTTTGGCACTAAGTTAACACCTTCTCTGGAAAAACCTGCTGTTGACATAACACTATATCGACAAATGATAGGGTCCCTTAAGTATCTAACAGCTAGTAGACCAGACATTATGTTTTATGTTTGTTATTGTGCCAGGTTTCAAGCTAATCCAAGAGAACCTCACATGGTGGCAGTGAAAAATATTTTCGGTTACCTGAAGCGAACCTCATCTCTCGGTCTCTGGTATCCTGCTAGATCTGGATTCTTCATTCAATCCTTTTCTGATGCTGGTCTTGGAAGATGTGGTCTGGACCGAAAAAGCACTACAGGTGGATGCCAATTTCTTGACAGAAAACTGGTTAGCTGGCAGTCCAAGAAGCAAACCTACGTGTCACTTTCAACAGCCGAACCTGAGTATATAGCTGCAGCATCTTGTACTTCTCAAGTCATTTGGATTCAAAGTCAACTAAGAGATTACGGGCTAAGTATGAAGAAGATTCCTCTCTATTGTGACTCAGAAAGTGCAATAAGGATATGTCACAATCCTGTACAACACTCAAAGACTAAGCACATTGCACTTAGATATCATTTCATCAAGGATCACGTAGAATATGGGAACGTGGAAGCGCATTTTGTTCGATCCTCCGATCCATTGGCTGACATATTCACTAAAGCCTTACCTGAAGCGAGTTTCAATAAAATTCTGCAAGGCTTGGGAATGATGGAAGCAGAGTCGGTACCGAATCCTTAATTCCACACCTAAAAATTAGACAAACGAAATGGAGCGAACGCTCGGTCTATTTCGGCTCCATAATTTTCAGGAACCGAAATGAACCCACTCCTCGGTCTATTTCGGCTATGGAATTTTGAGGAACCAAAATGAACCGACCGCTCGGTCTATTTCGGTTCCATAATTTTCGGGAACCGAAATGAACCGACCGCTCGGTCTATTTCGGCTCTGGAATTTTAAGGAACCGAAATGAACCGATCGCTCGGTCTATTTCGCTTCATTCCTTTTAGATATGGTTTCTGTTGTACATTTTGTTCAAAGAGTGTTTTATGCAAAATATTTTCTTTTTCTGTTTTTATTATTTTTCAGAAAACTTCAAAAATCCAAAAATATTTTCTTTTTCTGTTTTTACTATTTTTCAGAAAACTTCAAAAATCCAAAAATATTTTCTTTTTCTGTTTTTATTATTTTTCAGAAAACTTCAAAAATTCAAAAATATTTTCTTTTTCTATTTTTATTGTTTTTCAGAAAATTTCAAAACTTCAAAAATATTTTTTTTTGTGGTGTGTTTGTTTGTTTGTTCCTTTCATTAGGTCACACGTGTATAAGTGCAACAAAATTTGGAGCTAAGACAGGTATAATCATTTTCATAAGAACTAGTTAAGGGTCCCTAGAAGCATGCTGCTGCATGTTGACCAAAGCCTCTACGACTGAGAGCAAGGCCTTAATGATTCGATCTCTACCTATCGTTTCTTCCCAATCAGGCTGTTCAGATCCACTCAGTCAAGAGCTACCTTACTCTTCTCATATGAGTTAAGAGTTTTTCTGCTCAGTCACGTCTTTATAGCAGAAGGTACTTTCGGTTCCTTAACCACCCTCCTTACTTTCTCCATTACTGTAACCCTTGAGACTCTCAGTCTTTACCACTGAGGTTCATGGTTGCACAAAATCTGTGTTTATGATCTTAGATATATATACCACGTACTGAGTGAAACCCACAATCCAACACCAACAACGAATTGACGGTGAATTGTCATATTCAAGTACTTTTTCCCATGTTCGGTCTTCTGTTAAGCATCGACGTTCGGTTGAAGATAAGCCACCTTAAGCCAATGATTTAAAAAGAAGCATTTCAATGTTTCTCTATAAACATCTGAACGTTATTTCATGAGAAGCCACACAAGCACTTCAAGTCTCTCTTGACTTTGAAGGAAGCGATTCTTGCCCGGAATCCCCTGCTTTCTGTCTTACAATGAGACATCACTCACATCCAATATACATTTGCTTTATTTCTTTATCTTTTGTCACTCTATTGCACGAAAATTTTAATTTTCCAACATTCTGGTTGCTGTTACTTCGATTTGTGTTTATCTTTTGGCGAAACAGGGGTAATTCTATATCTTGAATTTCAAACGACGATTGAGGATAAGAATTTAGGCGCGTGAATTTGAACGGTCTCACTACCCACGCATGCTGACGTATACCTGGGAGTACCCAACCTGTCACATCGCGCTTTTTCAGGCGACGTTTTAGTGACCGCGTCATTGTCATGATGATTTTTCTCTCTCCTAGCAACGGTATATAAAGGGTTTCTTCTTTTATTTGTCTTTTACCAGCAACAAATTCAACAAATTCTCTCAAAATTACAGGGCAAGTTTCAAACTGTTAATCTTCTTTCTTCGATCAACAATGGTGACTTCTTCATCCGTTCACGATCAGACTACTTCGTCCACATTGCTTTCGATCAAGCCCAATCAGAACATGATTATTGAACTCAATCCATTTCTATAAGATTCGTATATGCTGCAGGTGGTTGAGTGTTTGAAGTATTCTCCACTGGTTCTAGCCCTAACACAGGTGGAAGCCGTCCCAATGTCTCTTTTATCCCAGGTTTACTCTACTGCATCTTATGACAAGAACAAGGAACGAATCTACTTCCAAATCCACTCTTATAAAACTTCAATTTCGAAGGGTAGATTTTGTTCCCTGTTGCACCTCGCTGTGGATTCATCTGTGATTTCACTCGATTTCATCACCCACTACTCAGCTTTTCTCGATGCTATACGAAATGGTATACACTGACGTGCTTACAACAATAACGAAGGTTAAGAAGTCCTGCCTGCCGTCCCCATGGAATGGAATGCTTACTCTTCTCATCAAGAGTTTAGCGGAGAGAAGTGCTGGATCTGATGGCACCAGCAACGCTTTCCTAACCCTTCTCTACGGCCTTTACAATGGTCTCAATCTTTATTATGGGACGATCATCTGGTCTCAAGTGGTGCAAAGCCTCAACACTACAACGAGGCATTCTGAAATCTCATGTGCACGATTCTGGACTCTCATTACCAGAAGGGCGATAAATTCTTTGGAGATTCCGGTGATGAAGGATGCCCTAGTTGCGTCTATTGCTACGTTTCACACAACAAGAAAATCATAATTTCTGATCCTCTGAAGTTTCCTCACATTGGCTCTATCCCTGAGACAATGTATAGATGTGTTACAGACGAAAGTAAACTCATCGCTGATTATCGAAAACTTCCTTCCAAGGAACCGAGAGTTCTATCTCCTGAACAACATGCTGCCCTAGATGCTGTTGACAAGCTGAGTAACCGAGGGAAACGGGCCTCTACCAAGAAGGAGACAACAGAGGAGGATAAGTCTAAGCCTGCCAAGACCAAGAAGCGAAAGTCTGATAAAGGAGATTCTTCTAAACCGAAGAAGATTAAAAAGATGGCAAAAAGGTCCAAGAGTCCTACTCCTCCTGGCTCAGAAAATGACGATGAAGGTGAAGAAGAGGAAATTTGTCGTGCATCACCGAGAGGTAACACTCCTCCCCGATCTCCTACACCAACCGAATCTCCTCATAATAAACTTCCAACCCCACCTCCATCACCGAAACAGACAGTTCCAGTTTCGGTTCCTCCTATTCCCTCACCTACCACATCTCAAACAACAACTTTACCACCAGTTTCGTCTATTCCTATTTCTACAACTCCAATCCCAACTCCTATTTTTTCCTAATCCACTACCACCACTATCCCTGAACCGACTGTAGGAGTCAACGTATCTGATACGGGGGCGACTACTAAAACAGAACCCCAAGTTACTTCTACACCCCTTTCACCCTCACCTTCAACCGACTTCGGTGCCACTCTCGGTGGAGCTAATGATGAGTATGATTCTACATACTTCAGTCCCTATCGGCTTCCTACTGATGAGGATGATGATGCTCCTGTCACACGTCAACACTTGCAAAGCATTCATGAGAAATTGGATAAGTTGATTGAAGACAGCAAGTCCTATAGTGGTGTTGTGCTTAAAGCCTTTTTGGACACTGCTCTTGAACAATATACGGAGTCAATTGACAAATCCACCAAAGCTGTTAATGCGTCTACCTCCTCTTGCCAAAAGGCCACCACTGATGTTACTGAGATTGTACATAGTACTTAGATTTTTCTTGAGTCACTTAAAGGGCATGCTGATACAAATGCAGCAAAGGTAAATGCTTCTGTGGATTCTTTCTCTAAGTCTCTTCAGGAAGAACAAACTAAGTTTGAGGCTGTGCGTTCCTCTATCCAAGCTGAGAACTCTTCACTTATCAGTTCAGTGAATTCTCGACTTGAATCTCTTCACGCTGATTTGGCGAAAGAAAGTGCTTTGAAGGAAGATCTTGCTCTCCAAACATCCATGATCGAAGTACAGAAAGTGCAGCTAGCCCAAGCAGAAAAAGAAATTTCTTTGTTAAAGACCGAAAGAGCTGTTTTCCGCAGCTGTGCAGGGGATGTGAAGGATATGCTCACTAACATTCTTGGTGCTCATGATTCTATCCTTACTTTGACCATTCGGAATCATCTTACAACAAAATTTATTCCCGCCCTTGCATTGTTACACGAGATGAAGGGTGTTTCGGAGAGATTTATTGCTCCAAAACAAGGGGAGAGGGTGCTCCTCAACCGAAGGTTAAGACTGAAACCGAAACTGCTCAACCGAAGGTCAAAGTTACAACCGAACTGAAGGATAATGTAGCTTCAGGTTCTGGTCCACAAGAAAAGCAAAAGGAGATTGATGATGATAGCAGTAACGAATCTGGTGAAACTATTGCTGAGGCTGTCAAGCGAAAGAAGAGAGACAAAGAGCTTGATGAAACCTTGAAGGTTGCAAGGGAAGCAGAGGAGAGGGAAAGGAGAAACAAGGAAGAAGAAGAAGCCTTGATCTGCAAGAAGGCCTTGTTTCCCTTATGGACTAAAGAGGCACTTATCAATCAAGCTATAGAGTTTCCAAGTGTTTATTGGTTGGAACATGTTGCTTCGTTTGACTGTGATAATTCTAAGGACTCGCAGTTCGATATGCCGATAACAAGAAAGGTGTTCACGTTTCACTGTTTTGATTCGACTGCTGAGGTTCCTTTTCCTCATCCAAAGGTTGACCGAGAGCTTATTGATTTCTATCTGAAGTATGGACAACCTCAGTACTTGACATGGAGCGCACAGAAAATAATCATTGTCAAGGTACTGAAACCTACGTCTGCTGGGAGATTTGTAAATGTCAATTTCAAAATCACACGAGGTTCTACAAACTCGGTGTCGATTATATCTCTAGCAGATCTTCTGAATCTAAACCCTCATGATTGGATTTTATTATTCAATATTCTGCTTACAAATCCGAGGGAATATGAACCGATTTTGGAGCACTTGAAGAGGATGTTGGCTTCTTACATCCATGAGGTCGCAGCTATGGATCAAGAGATAGCGAAAGTAATGAACAAGAAACCGACCATCAAGCCAACATTGAAACCAGGAGATGTGAATAAGATGAAGATGGGCCAAATAGATTGAAAACATCTCACTGTGATGTTTACAAAAGGCGAAGCTCACAAATTTTTGTTTGCTCTTGTTGATAAACAATTTTTTTCAACTGACTGCTTGGAGCACATCATCAACATTATACATCGGTGCAAGCAGAACTCATAGGCTGACAAGAAGAATTTTACTGACATGCTTCGGTGGTACATAACGTTCCATCATCATTTGTTGGCTATCATTCCGAAGGTGTTCAAAACAATAAAGAAGACTTCTGCAGCTCAACCGAAGTGAGCTTTCGGTCCCATTGACGCAAAGGGGGAGATTGTTGAGTCTAATTGTGTTGCATCTTAGGCTTTTTGTTTTGTATCCGGATTGGGCCTGTCCATCCGTGTTTATATGTTAGGGTTATACTATAAATATGCATGCATGTATGCATTAGACCGTGTTGATTATTACGTTCATTGTTTTGTAACCCTAAATGCCTCTATAGTTGAAGTTCTTAATCGAGCTCTTCTGAGGTGTTGAAGTATTAATCATACGACATATTCAAAGCCATTCTTGTGTTCTTGATTACATTCTTAACTGTTTGCTTGCATAGAATCTAACGATCCTAAAAGATCTTTGTTCTAACAAATAGTTATCACAGGAGCATAAAGGCTGCTCCATTTGAAGCCCTCTATGGCCAAAAGTGCAGATCCCCTCTGTGCTGGGCTGAGGTGGGTGACACACAGTTAGCTAAAGGGCGAGTTCCTGACAGCACTCTCACAGGTCCGGAGATCATTCGGGAAACGACAGAGAAAATCGTTCAAATTCGGGAACGATTGAAAGCCTCTAGAGACCGACAGAAAAGCTATGCAGACAAGCGAAGGAAACCCTTGGAGTTCCAGGTAGGAGACCACGTTCTTTTGAAAGTCTCACCCTGGAAGGGCTTGATACGCTTTGGAAAGCGTGGAAAGCTAAATCTAAGATATATAGGGCCTTTCGAGATTCTTGCCCGAATCGACCCTGTAGCTTACAAACTCAATCTACCGCGCGAACTCAGTAACATACATCCTACATTCCGCGTCTCAAACATGAAAAAGTTTCTGTCCGACGAGACTCTTGTAATCCCACTCGCAAGATCGAGATCAACGAGAGCCTCAACTTCGTGGAAGAACCTGTAGAGATCATGGACCGCGAGGTCAAGCGAACGAAGCAAAGCCGCATGCCGATAGTGAAGATTCGCTGTAACGCCAAGCGAGGACCGAAATTCACTTGGGAGCGCGAGGATCAAATGTAATTGAAATATCCTCATATTTTCGGGGGGATGATGTGACAACCCGAAATTTCTATTTATACAAACCCTACAGTCAAGCACTACAAATAATAGTCAAGTTCATTTCTGCTAATTTTTAGCCGATTTAAAGTCCGTTTGGGTGTTTTTTTTATATAAATTCGTCAAACGAACAAATAAAAGGAAGTATCTTCTAGGAGTAATGGGTAGCAAATAAAAATTTCACACCATAACAAGGTGTTTACGGCCAAACTTTTGGAGTTTGGGCCATAAACTCCTCTTGGCCGTGAACTCATGCTTAAGGCATGAGTTTACTCCTCATTTCCTCACTTCTCACTTCCAAGCTCAAGAACACCCACCTTTCTCTCTCAAGTATCATAACATATTTCTTCCAATCTTCCAAAAATGTAAGTGTTTCTTCTCTTGATTTGTTTTAATAACACTTCATCTAGTAGTTATACATGATTTCATCCATGAAACCTTCTCTTTTTCACAGATTTTCAAGTGTTCTTCAAAACACCAAGAACACCAAGAACACATACTAGTGTTCTTGGACCTTAAACACTCTTTCAAGCTCCTTTATTGTAAGTATTCATACCCTAGTGTGTTACAAGGCTTGTTTCACTTCTTATTCAACTAGAAAACACAATGAAACACAAGATCAAAGGTGTTTACGGCCAAGACATGTTCTTGAGCCGTAAACCCTAATAGATGGGGCAAAGTGAGCCCTAGTCCCTTCCTTAGCCTTGGATACTAGTCCAGATTACTTCCGTGAAGTGTTTAGGACCTTAAACATCAAGAATACCCAAGAACACATGGGTTTACGGCCAAGGCAATCTCCTTGGGCCGTAAACACCATAAGGTGGTGCATATGTGCCACCATTATCTCCTAGAGCTTGGATATTGGACTAGAACCCTTCCTACTTGAGCTTATGACCTTAAACTACAAAATGGTGGGACATACCATGGGTTTACGGCTATAAACCCACTAGGTCCGTAAACCCTAGGCCGTAAACTCCATGGGGTTTGGTCCATGGGCCGTAAACTCTATTGCAAGGCCTTACACTCCTTTGATGCAACCCTAAGACCCTCTAACACTTAGACCAAAGTGTTTACCATATTTTAGGGTGTTTATACTTGCTTAATTGGTGTTATAATCACTAATTAGATATATATATATATATATATATATATATATATATATATATATATATATATATATATATCTTTATATGCTAAATACGGTCATTGTGTGTGTTCAAGCCTTCACTTGACACCTAGCACCTTGTCCAACACTTCCATCCAAACCACTCACTACAGGCGAGTTCATACCCCTTAATCAACCTTTTAAATGTTTTTAAATGCTTTTATGGGGGGAATACAGGTTGAATCAAACTAGTTATAATATCAATCACATGTGATTTATAACTTGCAAACAAACGGATTTTCTATACTTTTAACTGCTTTGTCAACAAAACTACTTCAAAATGGTTATCAAACTCTTTTACATGTTAAACTGTTTATAAAACTTATTCTTGATTATCAAATCTTTACTTTCAACTCTTTAAACTTATATATTGCCAAATCATGTCTAATGCATATATAGTTATATAAGTAAGGTTTGATGGACTTAGGACTGATAACTCACTTTATTTCCTGTTCCTTGTTTGGTTGTGGACTTCGACTAACCTGTTGTTTGTCCGACTGTCGTTTGATCCTTAGTTATATATCATGTATATATGTGTAGATATAAAGCTTTTACTTCAGTTCCAACCCTTTGGGTAGCAAAGGTGTATATGCTAAGTCACTTATATAACATTACTAGTAAACTATAATAGGTATAGTTTAGGAGTATACTACTCACTATTTCTAATACTATGAAACATACAAAGAGTCAGTTCATACATGAGTCAATGCATCCTGTAAATAATACATACACTACACTATATAACTGAACATACTACACACTAGAAAGAGAGAACATACACTAATATATACTATTCATACACACTAAATACTATACCAAAGAACATACTATGATGAGAATCAGGGAGAACATACACTACACTAGTACAAACAATACATACACACTATAACCTAAATGTGAGGCTCTACTTCGGGGCATGGCATCTCTGTCATGGCTCGACTTGTAACCAGAATCTTCTGAAAGAAGAGCGTGAATTCGTGTATAGATCTATATTGGACTGACCGTCCTACACCTTGCTGCTAGCTACAGTGGGACTTGCAGGTCTTCGGGTGATGAATGTCATACAATCTCGACGTCTTCGAGCGTCGTGTTTTACTAAGGTCGTTCAAGTATGGTTACAATTATATCACATTACACCTTCATTAACAATTGGTTTAAGGTAGTTAGTACAACAGTAGTCACTATAGTATAATACTACAGTACTTCTTTATTTTCCCATTACATCTACTTTGTGATCTTCTCACATAAACAGTAATACAAGAACTGTATTTTATCAAATGATAGTCACATTTGGGAGAAGTACTCACTTTTACAATTAACAAGCATGCAGTACTTGATGTCTTGGTAGACTACTTTTAAATAGAAAATATAGGATTTTCAAGGAGTTACAAACAATCACTACAAACATTTTTACAAACTTACACATCAAACAAGTACAAACATTTTCATACAAACAATGACACTAAAATTCTTATGAACTCACCGGCTTTAATGCTGATAAACTCTTTCAAAATAACTTGTATTCTCAGGTCGTCAGTAGACAGGTACCAAGGCCAGCTTTTGATAAGATGGAGCACTTTTCAAGACTCATCATTTATTTTGATTCATATTTTGGTGTCTTATAAACTGTACAGAACACACTTGTATTAAAATACATTATTAATGCAATGGATGATGTTGTTTGCTTGTTTACTATATTTCTGTGTTGTGATATTGTACATGATGTCCTCCGCCCCAGAACGTTTCCGCCGTTCCGGGTTTGGGGTGTGACAATGTGTGTGAACTCGGAGCAACGCACTGCGATTTGTTGAGTATCGGCGAACTACTCGTGGTAATTTTTGATGTTAGCCCCTGTGTAACACCCATAAAAATCAGGCCAAATTTAAACTTTTTAAAACATTTAGAAACCAACAGTTATTACCAACTTGTTTTCAAAACAGTTCTATATCAGAGTATCCCAGAAACATAGTCATAAAAAGTGAGGAGCTGTACGATCACGCCTGAAATAATAAACTGAAACTGTAAGCCCGAGGCTTAGTGACTTCCCCAAAATACCAATACACTGCACATAACACATATACAAATAACAACGTGTACTGGGTCCACAGCTTTACAAACTGGATTAGCCCTGGGCCCACAGTGTGAGTCTGGATTGCCTTCCGGGCCCACATCTCACATCTGGATTGCCACCGAGCCCACAGTACGAGTCTGGTATGCCCCACCTCGCCCTCAGCTCGTATCTGGAATGCTCCCGAGCCCACAGTACGAGTCTGGCATGCCCCACCTGACCCTCAACTCGTATCTGGAATGCTCCCGGGTTTGTTTGTTTCAGCACAGAGCAGCATCACCTCAACCCACCCCACATAATATGTCGACATATAACACAACTAATGCGCATACAACTAATCACATAAAAATAATACAGGTAGTCCTACAGATCTACCTAACTGGTATAACAACTAGCACGCAACACTAACTCATACTCAACATGCTACCAACTACTAGGATATCATATCCAATGGGCCGGCCTTGGTGCCTTAGACCCCTTAGTATAGTGAGGTAACTCACCTGGCACTGCTGAAGTCCCGTGGATAAAATGCCAGCTGCTGGTTGATAGATTCCTGAACTGCCAACATCAAACAATACCCAATTAATAATTGGGCTCCAAGCCCAAGGTCCAACTCACACTCTAAAAGCCCAATAGTCAAGTAATAGGCCAGGGTCCAACTTATGGCCCAATTTTCTAAATTGGGCCCAGACCTCTACATGGGCCCATCCAATTATTCTATTCCAAACTCTTGGTATTCCCATGGACCAATATCATATAATCATCAAGTCCTAGTTATGGCCCATCTATGGCCTAATTTTCCAAATTGGGCCCAAGTCCTTCACACGGGCCTTACCCTAAAACTAATCGAATTATTTTGGTCGATTTACTTGTTCTTCGATAACCCATCAATAGTCCAATTACCAAGGCCCAATAGGAAGGCCCAAATCAAGGCCCAAGTGAATTTAGGGCTTTCACATGAAATGATGATTAGGGTTAAGTGTTCCTACTTAACCCATTAAGGACTTATTCCATTAAGGAGTTAATCCATTAGTTCCAATATTGCCTTAGGTTAATTTACACCTGATTATCAATTATGATTTTTGGTTTAATAAATAATTCTCAAGTGGTCCCGATAAATCCCAAAATTTAGGGTTTCAGGGCGTTAGGTTTTTCCAAACCGTAATTAGGATTTCCAACCCAAGTACTAGCCCATTTATCAAATGGTTGGGATTTTAGGTCAATTAGGGCCTCATTGGGCCCATTAGGGTTTCTTTGGGCACGCTAGGGTTCCATTGGGCCCACTAGGGTTTCATTGGGCCTATTTTTTGCAAGCATCCCAAACGAGTCAAAACGCAAACGAGGCATACCGCCACCTAACACGGCGGCTGGTGGCGGTAGGAGGCGGCAGCCACCACCTCACGGTAGTGGTTATGGATTTTTTTTCTTTTGATTATTCTGGCACGATTACATACAATATTATAATGAACACACACAAACACAAACACCCAAAATAACATAATAAATACACACCCACAACCACCCTTGTGGTGGCAGGTGGTGGTAGATGGTGGCAGCCATCACCTCACGGCGGTGGTGATGGCTTCACTCTTACATTTCCGATCAAACAAACACCCACATAAAAATAGCTCGATCGACAAGAGACCGCAACATAAGAGACAACCCTATGCACCTTTGCTCGAAAATGAAACCCAACACCCACCTGTGATGGGTGGCGATGGCAGTGAGCGAAACAGCCGGCAGCAGCATCCATTAACGGCGGAAATGGCATGCCCCTCTTCACTCTCGACGTCCCAGAGTCGATCTTCTTCTCCAGCCGAATCAGAAGCAGTGACGACTGGTGGCAGCGGATGCAGGTGGCGGCGGCAGCAACTACGATGGCAACGGTGGTGTTTAACGAAAGGGAGAGAAGAAAGTGGTGGCAACGGGTGTTCCCGGTGATCCTCGTCGGTAGCTTCATTCTCAACAGCAAGGCACGGCGGCGGCGCAACCAACCCGGTAGTGGCATCGGCGAACAGCAAAAAGAAGAGACGGAGAAGGAGAAGGTTAACGACTCGAGTTGTAGCAGCTGCAATGGTTAGCTTTGCCGGTCGGAAAAACATGCATGAAAGGGGTGGTGGTGCGTCGCCGGAGATCGAAGGAGTAATAGGTGGTGGCGGCTAGATGGAGGTGGGGTGACGGCTACATCATAACCGATTTAGGGTTAGGGTTTGATAGAGTAGCGGGTTTTTATACCCCCAACTCCCTTAAAACATTTTTCCCATAATAACGAAATCAGTCCCTCCATCTTCTTTTTCTTTCAATTTTAATCCAAAAGTTACCATTTCTACCCTGACTCCAGAAACTCCTTTCAAATCCAATCCGCAATTTACCCAACAGCCCCTCCTTCTAAAAAGCCTTTTCAACATAAGTCACTTAATTACACTTTAACCCCTGAACTAACATCCCGATAATTATTATTTGATTTTGGGCTATAATAATATAAAATAATAATAAAATTACTTCTCGGGGTTCCGCGTTTATTGTTTAAGCATTATATTATAAACGGGATGTTACAACTCTCCCCCACTTAAATTTGATTTTGTCCTCGAAATCGTTTCTTATCATTCCTTACACGCCAACAACTTGAACTACTTTGCTACAACCCCGAGCATAACCCCAGCCTTTCCAAGGCAACCGTAACCAACCCTTGCAGGGTTCTAAAACATGAAAATAAACGAACCCCTTGCAATATAATCACATTTACTCAATCTGAAATCTGAAGTCTGGAGATGGTCTGGCTCCCTGACAGACCACCCATACTGGATCATTGCTGAATTAATTGCACTTAACTCCCAACTGGCTACTCAACTTCTGTTAACCCGAGGTTCTCAGCAGAAAGCATAACCAGAAATCTGACACTACTACCTATAAATCTTTTCCTGACAAGAGATTAGGTACTCCTTCAAGAGAAACTCGTTTTTGTAACCAATTCCCAGGGATATAATGAACAACGAGATGTAAATTGGGAGATGACCCCTTTTAGGATTGACAAGACAATGCTTCCTTTATCCCCAGGACCAAAATACATGTAATAACCGGCTCATAAGCACGAACACTCATACCTGGCCCAATCATCCTCGGGCTGGAATACCAGGCATGCCTACGATGGGTCCAATCATCCTCAGTATGGAATACCCTCGTATCTTGCACATGTTTGTCCCAATCAACCTTCGGGTTGGAATACCAACACGTCAGGTCCAATCAATCATAGACTCTGGTCATCCTCGGGATGGAATACCCTAGATCAGAATACCACTATATACGAAACTCAGGTCTAAACTCATACCTTCGGGTTCAAGGACCTACCCTTGTATTTCGCACAAAATCTTCTGATTCCTCGCAGCCGATTACGGCTTGCCCGAACCTCAACGATGTGTCCATTCTGAAAGCACTCCAACAGAAGAAATGAACTACTAAGATCTCTAGGCCCACAGCCTATGTTTGGAATACCCCTACAAGGTCCTCAGCATAGGTCTGGATTGCCTCTGAGCCCACAGTATGAGTCTAGTATGCCCTACCTGGCCCTCAGCTCATAACTGGAATGCTCCTGATAAACTATCAACATTGCCCAAAACAAAAGTCCTAACCAACGTCCTTCACAACATCAACCAGCACCACGATGTTGAAATCCCACCAAGCACGATTCACCTATAGAACAAGTTGCTATCCAAGCAAAATCCTACAAACCTTGGTCACACATGACCCCAGAATAGAATGATAGTCGAACTCTAGATCCAATTTGCAGACTATAACCCATACCTGATCACACGTAAGCCGAACCAACCTTATTGACACCTTGAATACCTACAGATACACACGAAGAATCACTACCATGCACATATTTAGGAATCCCTAACTCCATATTCACTCACCACAAAGCCCATACTAGATTGAGACTGATCCGATTCTACTAATACAGAACTAGTCCGAGAAGACTTCCACGGTTATCCCGAAGGTTACCGAAATACGAGTCTGATACGAATCAAAATTCTATTCCCTCATCGAGGGGAAACATACCCCAAAGACTTGGGAAAATATAAACACACTGGACAAGGGAATTGATGACGCGTTCCTAGCTTCTCAACTGTCGCCTCTTGAATTCCTTCGAAGAAATTCGCTTCCTGAGAGGGTCACCGATTGACGCCTGTCCGACCATCCTGGAAACCACAATCTGAACAGCAATAGATAAAACCTTAAATAGATGACGCTCAACCAGAAAATTGCCAATTCTCCCTCACATAGAACACTAACCACCACCCACTGGTGTGAAACCCAAACATAACTTAACTGACAGTCCCTGATGCTTTAATGATCCCACACTCAGATCTTGAAGACCAAAAGATAGATGATCCAACTAATACTTCAGCAACGAGCTATTTCTCTTCGCGCTTTCATCTGCCAATCAATAACTGTTACTAAAACCGCTGAATCCTGACAATGCTGAATAACCATCCCGTGGGACCCTGTCCGCAGACTTCCCACATAATACCCTTCTTCCCAAAGTGCTCCAAACAAAAATCTCGCTCTCGGGCTCTTGAATCATAGCATTCAGGGTCTCGCACCCTGACTCACTCACCAGCTCAATCATCCACAGCTGAACTGAAGTAGCGGAAACAACCTTTGCCTTAAACCAGGCTACAACTACTCCCAAAACATAGTCTACAATCCCGAAAGCACAATAAATCATACAATCAATCCTTGTCGCCTGATACAAGAGATCCAAGGCGAATCGGATTTTAGCTTGTATGGGTCGGAATGGTAATCGCATATGCCTCATAAGATACTCATACCACATCGACCCACCTACACTCACCAGCATAGAAATACTGTCGCCAACCCCCCACGACTAACCGACCCCGAGCTGGAATACAACCTGATCCTGGGGTCACAAGCCTGCTCACTCATTTGAGCTCGAAAAGCTGTAAGGGCATAATCCTTGCCCTAGAAAACGACATTCCAACCCGTATATTATCCTTTCTACTTCCAACTACAAACTCTAGCTGAACATATTCATCACTCCCTTCCAGAGTCCCTGCGACTCGAATCCCGGCCTCGTACAAAACCCCAAAAGCCTCAAATCCGAAAACTCTTATACCAACCTCTCCTGCTCAACCCGCGGAATGCAACGAGTACGAAAGAACTCACTGATCCCAAGTAACTGCAGCCCTCTACTCATCAGAATATGTCCCGGTAACAAGTCCTGTTACTGGAAAGGTCGATCAACTCCTCCTCCTGCCGTCGTTACAGCTGTTGTCGCTGCTGCGGCAGCCGTCTCATCAAGGGCTGCATCTTAACCGGTTTAGGGTTAGGGTTAGATAGAGTAGCGGGTTTTTATACCCCCAACTCCCTTATAACATTTTTCCCATAATAAAAAAATCAGTCCCTCTTCTTCTTTTTCTTTCAATTTTAATCCAAAAGTTACCATTTCTACCCTGACTCCAGAAACTGCTTTCAAATCCAATCCGCAATTTACCCAATAACCCCTCCTTCTAAAAAACCTTTTCAACATAAGTCCCTTAATTACACTTTAACCCCTGAACTAACATCTCGATAATTATTATTTGATTTGGGCTATAATAATATAAAATAATAATAAAATTACTTCTCGGGGTTCCGGGTTTATTATTTAAGCATTATATTTTAAACGGGATGTTACAAGTCTCCCCCACTTAAATTTGGTTTCTTCCTCGAAATTCTTTCTTATCATTCCTTACACGCCAACAACTTGAACTACTTTGCTACAACCCCGAGCATAACCCTAGCCTTTCCAAGCCAACCGTAACCAACGCTCGTAGGGTTCTAAAACCTGAAAATAAACGAATCCCTTGCAATATAATCACATTTACTCAATCTGAAATCTGAAGTCTGGAGATGGTCTGGCTCTCTGACAGACCACCCATACTGGATCATTGCCGAATTCATTGCACTTAACTCCCAACTGGCTACTCAACTTCTGTTAACCTGAGGTTCTCACCAAAAAGCATAACCAAAAATCAGACACTACTACCTATAAATCTTTTCCTGACAAGAGATTAGGTACTCCTTCAAGAGAAACTCGTTTTTGTAACCAATTCCCAGGGATATAATGAACAACAAGATGTAAATTGGGAGATGAACCCTTTTAGGATTGACAAGACAATGCTTCCTTTATCCCCAGGACCAACATACATGTAATAATCGGCTCATAAGCACGAACACTCATACCTGGCCCAATCAGCCTCGGGGTGGAATACCAGGCATGCCTACGATGGGTCCTGTCATCCTCAGGATGGAATACCCTCGTATCCTGCACATGTTTGGCCCAATCAACCTTCGGGTTGGAATACCAACACGTCAGGTCCAATCAATCATAGGCTCCGGTCATCCTCGGGATGGAATACCCTAGATCAAAATACCACTATATAAGAAACTCAAGTCTAAACTCATAACTTCAGCTTCAAGGACCTACCCTTGTATTTCGCAAAAAATCTTCTGATTCCTTGTAGCCGATTACGGCTTGCCCGAACCTCAACGATGTGTCCATTCCGAAAGCTCTCCAATAGAATAAATGAGCTACTAAGATCTCTAGGCCCACAGCCTATGATTGGAATACCCCTACAAGGTCCTCAGCATAGGTCTGGATTGCCTCTGAGCCCACAGCATGAGTCTGGTATGCCCTACCTGACCCTCAGCTCATGACTGGAATGCTCCTGATAGACTATCAACATTGCCCAAAACAAAAGGCCTAACCAACGTCCTTCACAACATCAACCAGCGTCACGATGCTGAAATCCCACCATGCACGATTCACCTATAGAACAAGTTGTTATCCAAGCAAAATCCTACAAACCTTGGTCACAAATGACCCAAGAATAGAATGATAGTCGAACTCTAGATCCAATTTGCAGACTATAACCCATACCTGATCACACATAAGCCAAACCAACCTTATTGCCACCTTGAATACCTACAGATACACACGAAGAATCACTACCATGTACATATTGGGGAATCCCTAACTCCATATTCACTCACCACAAAGCCCATACTGGATTGAGAATGATCCGATTCTACTAATACAGAACTAATCCGAGAAGACTTCCACGATTATCCCGAAGCTTACCGAAATAGGAGTCTGATACGAATCAAAATTATATTCCCTCATCGAGGGGAAACATACCCCAAAGACTTGGGAAAATATAAACACACTGGACAAGGGAATTGATGAGACGTTCCTAGCTTCTCAACTGCCGCCACTTGAATTCCTTCGGAGAAATCCGCTTCGTGAGAGGGTCACCGATTGATGCCTGTCTGACCATCCTGGAAACCGCAATCTGAACAGCAACAGACAAAACCTTTAATAGATGACGCTCAACTCGAAAATTCCTAATTCTCCCCCCACATAGAACACTAACCACCACCCAGTGGTGTGAAACCCAAACATAACTTAACCGACAGTCCCTGATGCTTTAATGATCCTACACTTAGATCTTGAAGACCAAAAGATAGATGATCCAACTAATACTTCAGCAACGAGCTATTTCCCTTGGCGCTTTCATCCCCCAATCAATAACGGTTACTAAAACTGCTGAATCCTGACAATGCTGAATAACCATCCCGTGGGACCCTGTCCGCAGACTTCCCACATAATAACCTTTTTCCCAAAGTGCTCCAAACAAAAATCTCGCTCTCGGGCTCTTGAATCATAGCATTCAGGGTCTCGCACCCTGACTCACTCACCAGCTCAATCATCCACAGCTGAACTGAAGTAGCCAAAACAACCTTTGCCTTAAACCAGGCTACAACTACTCCCAAAACATAGTCTCCAATCCCGAAAGCAAAATAAATCATACAATCAATCCTTGTCGCCTGATACAAGAGATCCAAGGCGAATCGGATTTTAGCTTGTATGGGTCGGAATGGTAATCGCGTACGCTTCATAAGATACTCATACCACATCGACCCACTTACGCTCACCAGTGCAGAAATACTGTCGCCAACCCCCCGTCACTAACCGACCCCGAGCTGGAATACAACCTGATCCTGGCGTCACAAGCCTGCTCACTCCTTTGAGCTCGAAAAGCTGTAAGGGCATAATCCTTGCCCTAGAAAACGACATTCCAACCGATCTATTATCCTTTCTACTTCCAACTACAAACTCTAGCTGATCATATTCATCACTCCCTTCCAGAGTCCCTGCGACTCGAATCCCAGCCTCGTACAAAACCCCCGAAGCCTCAAATCCGAAAACTCCTATACCAACCTCTCCTGCTCAACCCGCGGAATGCAACTAGTACGGAACATCTCCCTGATCCCAAGTAAGTGCAGCCCTCTACTCATCAAAATATGTCCCGGTAACAAGTCCTGGTACTGGAAAGCTCGATCAACTCCTCCTCCTACCGTCGTTACAGCTGTTGTAGCTGCTGCGGCAGCCGTCTCATCAAGTGCTGTATAGCGCTCATCGATCAACCCTAACATCTTCGGCAACTGTCCCCATACAATCTCGATCACCTCTTCCCGGATGATCTCACTGACACGATCCTCTGACAATACGGGCCTATCCTGGCTGCCAGCTCCCGGTCCTGATCTGGACCCGGTCTCAAGACGCCTCGTAACCATCATTCTGATAATACACCAGAAAGATCTCTGATAACCCATATGATGACAGGGAACCAACTCTCAACTAAACCCCAGGGGTTGTGACTTCCTTCATACGTGTATGGGTCCTGTGCTTTCAGTAGTACGGGCCCATACTACCTTCCATACATACCCATATTTGTCTCAAGTATCACCACAACGTCTTAACTGTATACCTAACCTGGCAAGCGCTCAATCCTCACTCCTATAGGAATGCTAAATATCTCATAACTGGCCTACTGGACTCACACAACCCACCGATGAAGCTTCCACCAATCCGGCAGCACTCGTGCATGCTACCCTAAGCCCCTCATCAAAAAAGAATAGGAAATAAGGCCAAACCAAACATTCTCAGGCTATAAGATCTTAATTATGTACAACAATCATGTATACACAAGTAACTATAGTAATGATGTGAATTTCATGTAAAGAAAACTCTAGGCTATCAGACATCATGTAATCAGGCAATTTTATCACACAATTTCTGAAGATCCCTAGCCTAGTACTAGCATGTTGTTCTAACATATCACAATATCAAATAAATTTATGGTATTTTGGGGTGTACTTACTGGCTCCGGCTGATCGTACACTCTGCATCCTCCTTTTAAAAAATTAAATTTAAGTCAAGGTCCACGTTCCCTATCCCAAGCCAACAATCAAACAAGAACATGACAAGAGATTGAGCCCATGCCCTTAACCCAACTCTTTTTATTATAATTACTTTTTCTAAAAACATTTTGTAAAAACTCTCAGATCCTAGTTTGAGACTGGATTCACACAATTGTTTATTCAATTCACTCAAAACCAGGGCTTTGATACCAACTTGTAACACCCATAAAAATCAGGCCAAATTAAACTTTTTAAAACATTTAGAAACCAACAGTTATTACCAACTTGTTTTTAAAACAGTTCTATATCAGAGTATCCTAGACACATAGTCATAAAAAGTGAGGAGTTGTACGCTCATGCCTTTGCCTTCCCGCAATCACCTAATGTACCTGAAACAATAAACTGAAACTGTAAGCCCGAGGCTTAGTGAGTTCCCCAAAATACCGATACACTACACATAATACATATACAAATAACAACATGTATTGGGTCCACAGCTTTACAGACTGGATTACCCCTGGGCCCAGAGTGTGAGTCTGGATTGCCTTTTGGGCCCACAGCTCACATCTGGATTGCCATCGAGCCCACAGTATGAGTCTCGTATGCCCCACCTGGCACTCAGCTCGTATGTGGAATGCCCCACCTGGTATGCCCAACTTCCCATTGAGGAAAGCGGTTTTGACGTCCATCTGCCATATTTCATAGCCATGAAATGCAGCAATGGCTAGCATCACCCTAATAGAGTTTATCTTTGCAACTGGTGAGAAGGTCTCATCATAGTCAACTTCGGGAGTTTGATTAAAGCCCTTCGCAAGTAATCACGCCTTATAAGTGTGTACTTTCCCATCCATGTCGGTCTTCTTATTGAAGATCTATTTGCACCCGACCATCTTACGACTTGGCACATTGTCAACCAAATTCCAAACTTGGTTGTCATACATGGACTGAATATCGTTGTCCATAGCCTCTTTCCACTTCACAGACTCCGGGCCTGCCATGGCTTCCTTATAGCTGTTAGGTTCATCCAAATTTACTAGTGTACTATCACTAATAAATGTATCCCCTTCAGTAGTGATATAGAAACCATAAAACTGGGGTGGAACACTAACTCTTTCGGAACGTCTAAGAGGTAAGGACTCGTTAATCGGTTCAACATGAGTTTCCTCCTCATGTTAAATGCAAGTGTTAGAGGTTCCTTCATCGCTCGGTTCTTGAAGGTCTTCAAGATCGATTTGCCTCCCACTATCCCCTTGGCTTATGAGTTCTCGTTCTCGGAAAACCCCTCTCCTCGCAACAAAGACAACATTGTCACTCGGTCTATAGAAGAGATAACCAAAGGACTTCTGTGGGCAGCCGATGAAAATACACTGCACGCTACGAGGTTCGAGCTTGTCGTGAATCTCTCTTCTTACGAAACCGTCGCAACCCCAAATCTTGATATGTGCCAACGAGGGAGCTTTCCCTGTCCACATCTCGTGAGGTGTTTTGACAACCTTCTTCGGAAGGACTAAGTTAAGGATATGGGCGGTAGTCTCTAAGCCATACCCCCAGAATGAGATTGGTAGCGATGCACGACTCATCATGGAACGAACCATGTAGAGCAAGGTTCGATTACGCCACTCAGCCACACCATTCAACTGCGGTATCCTGGGCGGCGTCAATTGCAAAACTATTCCACATTCCTTGAGGTAGTCGTGGAATTCAATACTAAGGTACTGTCCACCTCGATCGGATCGAAGCATCTTGATTTTCCAGCCTAATGGATTCTCCACTTCTTGTTTAAACTCTTTGAACTTTTCAAAGATTTTTGACTTGTGCTTGATTAAGTAGATATACCCATATCTGCTACAATCATCGGTGAAAGTCACATAGAAGCGGCTCGCATCCCTTGTGGTGGATCTAAAGGGCTCACACACATCGGTGTGTATGAGATCCAATAAACCCTCACCCCTTTCACAAGTACCAGTGAAGGGAGACTTGGTCATCTTTCCAAGTAAACAAGACTCGCACACGTCATCGTCCCTAAGGTCGAATGACTCCAATACTCCATCCTTTTGGAGTTGGGATTTGTGCTTCTTGTTAACATGTCCAAGACGAAAATGCCACAAGCATGCTTTATCCAAACTATTTGAAGAATCGATACACAACACATCATTTCCTAAATTGTCTACAACCATCACAGTTTCATATATTCCATTACAAGGAAATGCTTCAAAATAGAAAACACCATTAAGATAAGCATTAATAGAACATTTTCATTATCAAATGAATATCCAAATCCTTGTCTAAACAAACCATGAAAATAAATGATGTTTCTTGCCATATCTGGTGAATAGCAACAGTTATTCAAATCTAGTCCTAATCCATTACTAAGCACTAAAGAGTAAACTCCAATCTTAGTGACAGGCGACGATCTTCTGTTCCCCATGATCAAGTTTATCTTCCCATGCTCCACATCCCTATTTCTTCTTTGGCCCTGCAAATCACAACAAATGTGAAAACCGCATCCTGTATCAAGTACCCAAGAAATAGCATGTGATGAATCATTAGATTGAATAGTGTATATACCTGCGAAGGACGGCTTGATCTTCCCATCCTTGATATCTTGCAAGTACTTCGGGCAGCTTCGTTTCCAATGCCATATGTCGTGGCAGTGATAGCACTCTGCATCCTTTGGGTTTGAGGTGGGTGAAGTGGGACCAGCCTTGGTTCCACTAGAAGAGGTGTCATCTCGGGAATTTCCCTTATGGTGGATCTCTGAGGGAGCCTTCCTCTTCTTAACCTTCCCTTACCCAATAGCCAAGACGGGGGCAGCTGTAGCGGGAGTTGATGCAACAAATTTATCCTTGAGGTTGCTCTCAGTAGTACTCCATAACCCTTGAAGCTTGCTCAACGTCACCTCCTCTTTGTTCATGTGGCAGGTCATGCGGAACTGGTTGTAGCATGGAGGTAAGGAGTGGAGAATTATGTCAATTGCCAGCTCCTCATTGAAGTCCACATTTAACTTCTGCAGGCGATCAACATATCTTTGTATCTTCTAAAGATGAGCAGTAACAGACTCTCCGTCTCTCATCTTGGTCGTGATCATCGAAGTGATGATCTCATACCTCTCCTGCCTCGCGCTTTGATGGTATCTATCCATCAAATCTTGATGCATCTCGTAGGGGTAGAAGTCCTCGTAGAACTTTTGGAGTTCTGCGGTCATGGTAGCGAGCATGATGCAATGGACTTTCGTAGCATCACGCTCATGAGTTTCATAAGTAGCAATCTCCTTGGGATTAGCAGTTTCGAGGTCGATCTCCTTCAGCTCCTTGTCGAGGACATATTCCTTGTCCTCGTAGCGGGTCACCATCCTTATGTTGCGGATCCAATCATTGAAATTGTTTCTGTCGAAGAATACCCTCTAACACAAATTCATGAGTGAGAACGAGCCTAAAGAGTTCGAGCTTGAAGCATTGTTGTTGTTTGAGTTCGACATCTGAAAAGGAAAAGAGACAAAGTTTGATTAGATAAGAATCCCCAATTAAACACCCAAATGAGAAATTAGGGCTAGGATCCAACAACATTATTTACCACTTAAAAGAGGTATGTTGTAATTTAAATTTAAAATAATTTGAAGGTAAGTAAATGACGATTCACTAATTTCCACCATGAAAAACGAAAACAATTAAGTTTTAAATGTATTGAAAACTCCTAGTTCTTTTGAGATTCATTGAACTTTTCAATGTCATGTTTAAATCTCGATATGCCCCTCAAGTTTGTGACTGGGATACCGAGGAGCACAAACAGGGTGTGAATAATCATTCAAATATACATGGTGCCCCCAATGTTACAGTCACCTAATCGATGTGCCGGTTAACCACACACGCTCCATCGATCTATGACAAACATCGAGTCACCCTTTGCCACCTTTGCTTAGAGCCAAATTAGTGTGTCGGTTAACCACACACACTCCACTAACGTCTTAGCAATGGTACAAAGTGTAATTTCATGGAATAGCATTTTGCCTAAAGTAACTAAGATTGGGAATTTTTTTTTATAAAAACATTTAGTTACTTTATAAGTCATTATAATTTTAATGAGGAAAGGGTTGCCCTATCCTACCCATTCGGCTAATGACCCTCCACAAATCAAGGAAGCGGTGGGTGAGAATGGACACCCATTATGTTGGATTAGGTATCTAAGCCCATAACTATAATTGGTATGTACTTGAATTGATAGCAACACAGTCCTTTTGGGTTGCCCTCAAACTTAGCAACTGGACAAGGAATTTATGAAAGGAGAGATATTGATTTATTATAAGATTAATGAATTAATATAAATGATTTATTAATATGTTAAAAGATTAATATATTAATTAGAAATCATTGTGTTTAATTAATAGTTAGCCAGAAATTAATCATAATTAATTTTGGGGTTAAAAGTATTAATTATAAAGTGCAGGGACTAGTTTGCAATTATCAGATAGTTGAGTGGAAGGCTCCAGAACCTCCTTGGAAGGAGGTGGACGAAATCTATAGGGGAAACTCTAAGTATTTCGTCCAAGGGGCTTTGGATAAGGCCTTTGGGTTAGCTTAGGCCCCAAGCAAAGGAGTATAAGGGTTTTCCCTAAACCCTAGATCCCTCAACTATATAAGGAGCCTCCCAGCTCCTAAAATCGGTGACTCTCCTACCTTGGAAGAAACCCTAGGCCGATTTTTGCATACCATGCCCTCTCTCCTTCAAGTTTCCTTCTTGCTAGTTCTTGGGTGTGATTCCATTAGAGGCATTATATTTGTGGTGCTAACCTTCCAAGAAGATCAAGATCAAGATCAAGAGGATTGTCAATTGTTTGCTATAACAATTGAAAGGTATGTAACTCTTAAACCCTAGTTTGTTAATTTCGAAATTAGCCTCTCTCCTCTAGGGTTCTTTTTTGCAATTCAAAGTTATATGTTCATTAGTTAAAACATAGATCCAAAGTAGGTTGCATGTGAATTTAGGAATTGTTTTTCTACTTTATTTGTTTTACCTAAAACCTATCAGTGGTATAAGAGCCAGGTTTGTTTTAAATTGAATTGCTATAATAGTTGAATTGCAAATTAGGGTTTATAGCCATTAAACCCTAAAGGCTAAAATTTTCGTTTTTTAGGGTTTTTGGTTCAAAGGGTTTTTCGAAAAACCCTAGCCTCCATGAACCCTAATCGAAATTAGGGTTAGGGTTTTGGAAAACCCTAGCCTGCTCCCTTGAATTTCGAAATTGGCTTGTTATTTTAGGGTTTTATCTTATTTTGGATAATTATTAGTTGATTGGATAATTATTGCCTAATTGGATAATTGAGAAAAATAAGGAAATTATCATTTACCCTAATTTTCGAAATCTAGTTATTTGGTTTATTTTAAATTTAAATTAATAGTTTAATTTTTCGAAATTTATATAAACCTTAAAGTTTTAAAAAGTTTAAAACACACCTTATATATGTATTATAATTAAAAGTTTAATATTATATATGTATAAGAATATGGTCAGTCAAATCGCTAGTATGCCTCATTCACGAAGGTAGTCTATAAGGGGGGTATAAGGAAACTGCCTATAAAATGGTAGTTGAATGGGTATCCACTCTCACCCACCGCTTCCTTGATTAGTGGATGGTCGTTAGCAGAATGGGTTTGATAGGACAACTACATCTCATTAAAAGTATAATCTTATTAAAGAAAGTACTTGAACATTATTTTACAAAATCCCAACTCTAGTTACTTTAGGATAAATGTGAAAAGTATGCTAATCCATGAAATTGCACATTATGCTTTATTGGTCGTTAGTGGAGCGTGTGCGGTTAACCAGCACACTAAAAGGCACTAATAAAGAGTAGTAATGGGTATCTCATAATTGTCATTTTGATGGAGTGTGTGTGGTTTACCAGCACATCAATAGTTAATGATAAAGACAATGAGGTTACCAAGCACATTTGCATGGTTATTCACATCTTGTTTGTGATCCTCGGCATCCAAGTCACAAATAGAAGAGCATAATCTGAGATTAAAACATGACATTGAATAGTTTCAATGTATCTCAAAAGAATTAGGAATTTCACTTCGTTTATTTCATCTAATGGTGGAATTAGTGAATCGTCATTCACCTACCATTATGAAATTTACACTTGGATCTCGGCA
Organism: Lactuca virosa; assembly: GCF_052849685.1. NCBI lineage: Eukaryota > Viridiplantae > Streptophyta > Magnoliopsida > Asterales > Asteraceae > Lactuca > Lactuca virosa. Next base: position 295,192,427 of record NC_136434.1, read on the forward strand.
TCCCATTTCTAAGTTGTGAATCTTCATAGTTGGATCCTAACCTTAATATTATATCTTTGGGTTATTATATTGAGGTATCTTGAAATCTAAGTAAAACTTTCTTTCCTTTCAGATGTCTACTCCTGGAAACACTTCTGCTTCATCATCCTCCAACCACAACTTCTCTTTGCTCAAAATTTGCTCCAAAGTCATTATGGATGGCTCTAACGATTGAATGCGTAACATCAAGATGGCGCTTCGATTTGAGGACAAATAATATGTCCTTGAAAAGGAGCTCAAAGAGCTTGATGAGTCTAAAGCTACTCCTGAAGAATATGTTGTCTACAAGAAACATTATGATGATGCTACCAAAGTGGCATGCATCATGGTCGCAACCATGTCCCCAGAACTGCAGAGGTACTATGAAGACTACTGGCCCTTTGAGATGAACAAGGACCTTATGGAGAAGTACCATAAGCGAGCTCGTCAAGAAAAGTTTGAAGTAGTCAAGTCACTCATGGCTTGTAAGATGAAAGAAGCGGAGTCGGTTGTGTCTCATGTGCAAAGAATGCAACGCTACATAGAGCGTTTGGTCAAGCTCAACATTCACTTTGATGAGGAATTGGCCATTGACATGGTCTTGAACTCATTACCTGATTGTTATGGTCAGTTTATTCTAACTTACCATTTGAACAACACTGAGCAGACACTGGCCCAATTACAACTGCCCCTGTCTTGGTTATTGGATAGGGAAAGGGGAAAAAGAGGAAAGGTCCTCCTAAGCAAACTGGAAGAACAAGGCTCAAGATGGGTCATCTAGTAATGGCCCAAAGGCTAAGCCCAATGCTACCATTCCCCATGTTTCTGATCCAAAAGATGCAGATTTCTTTTATTGCAATGACAAAGGGCACTGGAAGAGAAGCTGCCCAAAATATCTGCAGGATATCAAAGATGGCAATGTGAAGCCATCTTCAGCAGGTATTTACACTATTTCTTCTAATAACTCATTATCTTCTCGTTCATGGGTCCTTGATACAGGATGTGGTTTTCACATATGTTCTGATTTACAGGGGCTAAAAGAAAGTGAGGAGATAGAGCGAGGAAGGATAAACTTGATCATGGGAAACAAGAAGTCTTCACCAGTGACCAAGATCGGAGTTTATCAACTTTTGCTTAGTAATGATGTTAGATTAGATTTATTAAATTGTTGTTATTCGTCTGAGATGACGAGAAACATTATTTCATTTCATGCATTGTTCAGACAAGGTTTTAAATATTCTTTTAATGATTTGAATGGTTCAATTTCTGTTTATAAGAATGGTGTTTTTGTATTTGAAGCTTTGCCTTGTGATGGTGTGTATGAAACAGTGACTTGTGTTGATAGCTTAGGAAATAGTGTATTTAATATTGACTTGTCTAATAGTGTAGACAAGTCATGCTTATGGCATTGTCGTCTTGGACGCATTAACAAGAAACGCATAGCCCAACTCCAAAAGGATGGAGTGTTGGAATCATTTGACCTAAAATCAGATGATATGTGTGAATCTTGTCTTTTGGGAAAGATGACAAAATCACCATTCACAGGGTCTTGTGATAGAGGTGAAGGTCTGTTGGATCTCATACACACAGATGTGTGTGGGCCCTTCAGATCAACTACAAGGGATGCTAATCGATTCTATGTGACTTTCACTGATGATTATAGCAGATATGGCTATATCTACTTAATCAAACATAAGTCAAAAACCTTTGAAAAGTTCAAAGAGTTTAAGCATGAGGTCGAAAATCAATTGGGCAGGAAGATAAAGGTACTTAGATCCGATAGAGGCGGGGAGTATCTTAGTATCGAGTTCAACGACTATCTGAAAGAATGTGGGATAGTCTCACAATTAACTCCTCCTAGGACACCACAGTTAAATGGTGTAGCTGAGAGGCGTAATCGAACCTTGTTAGACATGGTTTGTTCTATGATGAGTCGTTCTTTGCTTCCTATTCACTTCTGGGGTTATGCCTTAGAGACAGCCGCCCACATCCTCAATCTTGTCCCTACAAAGAAGGTTGCCAAAACACCTCACGAAATGTGGACGGGGAAAGTTCCCTCGTTAGCACATATTAAAGTCTGGGGTTGTGAAGCTTTCGTAAGACGGGATACTCACGACAAGCTAGCAGCTAGAAGTGATAAATGTGTTTTCATTGGTTACCCACAATAGTCTTTTGGATATTTGTTCTACAGACCTAGTGAAAACGTGGTCTTTGTATCACGAAGAGGAGTCTTTCTAGAAAGAGAGCTCATATTCAAAGAGGACAGTGGGAGCACCATTGACCTTGAAGAAATTCAAGAGTTAGTCAATGAAGGAACCTTAGATGACACTAGAACTCAACCAGAGGAAACAGTTCCTGTTGAACCAGTTGATAACTCATTACCTCTTCGAAGATCCACTAGGGTGAGTGTGCCACCTGAGTTGTATGGTTTTCATATTACTTCAGACGGTGACACATTCATCAGTGATAGGACACTGGTAAATTTAGATGAACCAGTCACTTATAAGGAAGCAATGGTAGACCCAGAGGATTCCAAGTGGAAAGAGGCAATGGACAGCAAGATTAAGTCCATGTATGACAACCAAGTTTGGAATTTGGTTGATAGTGCACCAGGTCGTAAGACAGTTGGGTGCAAATGGATCTTCAAGAAGAAGACAGACATGGATGGAAATGTGCACACATTCAAGGCTCGACTGGTTGCAAAAGGTTTCACTCAAACCCCAGGGGTTGACTATGATGAGACCTTTTCGCCAGTAGCTAAGATTAAATCTATTAGGATATTGCTCGCCATAGCTGCCTTTCATGACTATGAAATCTGGCAGATGGATGTCAAGACTGCTTTCCTTAACGGGAAGTTGGCTGAGGATGTTTACATGAATCAGCCAGAGGGTTTTTTTGATGCAAAGTTTCCCAATAGAGTGTGCAAGCTTGAGAAATCCATTTATGGATTGAAACAAGCATCTCGCAGCTGGAATCTTTGTTTCCATGAGAAAGTCAAAGAGCTTGGTTTCTCTAGAAGTGAAGATGAGTTTTGTGTGTATATCAAGGCTAGTGGGAGTATAGTAACTTTTCTGGTGTTATATGTCGATGACATATTACTTATTGGTAATGACGTTCCAACCTTGAAAGATGTTAAGTCTTGGCTTGGAAAGTGTTTTGCCATGAAAGACCTTGGAGAAGCTGCCTATATTCTTGGGATTAGAATATTGAGAGATAGAAAGCAGAGACTAATTGGACTTAGTCAGAGTACATACTTGGATAAGGTACTAAAGAGGTTTAGTATGGAAAATTCCAAGAAGGGAGAGCTACCTATCCAAAGCAATACCAAATTGAGTAAGACTCAATGCCCAAGTACAGATGAGGAAATAGCTGACATGAGTCGTGTACCTTATGCTTCCACTATCGGATCGATCATGTACGCTATGACATGTACTCTCCCTGACATGGTCAGTCGCTATCAGGGAAATCCGGGTAGAGCTCATTGGATAGCAGTAAAGAATATACTCAAGTATTTGCGAAGGACAAAGGACTGGGTCCTTGTGCTTGGTGGCAATGATACTTTGAGAGTAGATGGTTACAGTGATGCCAGTTTTCAAATGGATATAGATAACTTGCATTCTCAATCTGGCTGGGTATTTTTACTGAATGGAGGAGTGGTTACTTGGAAAAGTTCCAAGCAAGATACAGTGGCTGATTCTACTTGTGAATCAGAATACATAGCAGCAAGTGAAGCGTTGAAAGAAGCAGCTTGGTTAAGGAACTTCATCGGAGATCTCGGAGTTGTTCCAACCATCCAGGAGCCTATGGAACTATTCTGCGATAATGAGGGAGCGGTTGCCTTAACAAAGGAACCGAGAGATCATGGTAAAACCAGACATATCGACAGAAAGTACCATTTTATCAGACATAGAGTAGAAGAAGGCCATCTTGTAGTAAAGAGGGTGTCATCTGAAGATAACCCAACAGACCCCCTCACAAAGGGTCTGAGTAGGGCTAAGCATATTCAGCATGCTTCGAGCATAGGACTAAAAGATGATATTAGTTTTAGTAGTTAGATTAGTTTTGTTCTAAAACTTGTAACAAAATAAATGCAATTGACTTTTGGTGATTAAATAATAAAGTATTATTTATGAGTTTATTTGCTGCCTTTTGTCAATTGTTTATTGTGTTTCATTTTTGCATATTTTACTTCCCGAATAATAAGATTATTCAAACTCCATAGTCGCTCGTACTTTTGGAAGTAAGTAGTGAATTAAGACTATCATGAATTGGATTGCAGATTGTCTGAGGATAGACATGGCAATAGAATTGTTGTAATGTTCATGAGTACTCAGAAATTGAGATTTGAGTATTGGATAAGCCCTCGCTCAGAGTATCACTTCATGGAATTCATCACGAGTAATACTGAGACGATAATATCTTATAATCTTGAAACGAAGATATATGAGTTGTAATTTACAAAGTCGGTTATACATTGGTGATACGAAAACGCATCAGTAACTTGGTGTTATAAAACGTATTGTCATGTATAATTTGATGAGTAAAAGATACAAGCATATGAGTCAACGTTTATTCGTTCCTTTTTCCCTAACCGGAAAAGCGATATCTGTGGGCCCCTCGATGATTTGGTGTTGACTTATATGTTGGGCCCAGCCATGACTAAATTGATGTGTTCAATTAGAAGTCCTACATCATCACAAATCAGAAATTGGGAAACATAGATTCTGGACAAAGAGGTTGATTTCGTTCCATGTCTTATGTCTGGGGATATCTTGCAGAACGAAGGATTATATGATCACTTATCTAAGGACAAGTAACTGACTGGGTCAGAGTTCAGCAGCAGTTTTTGGAAGCTACAATTTGCTGGTCAAATTTAGAAGGCATACTAGCAATTATAGTTACAGACTTATCCAAGTGGGAGACTGTTGGATTAGGTGTCTAAGCCCATAACTATAATTGGTATGTACTTGAATTGATAGCAGCACAGTCCTTTTGGGTTTCCCTCAAACCTAGCAACTAGACAAGGAATTTATGAAAGGAGAGATATTGATTTATTATAAGATTAATGAATTAATATAAATGATTTATTAATATGTTAAAAGATTAATATATTAATTAGAAATCATTGTGTTTAATTAATAGTTAGCCAGAAATTAATCATAATTAATTTTGGGGTTAAAAGTATTAATTATAAAGTGCAGAGACTAGTTTGCAATTATCAGATAGTTGAGTGGAAGGCTCCAGAACCTCCTTGGAAGGAGGTGGACGAAATCTATAGGGGAAACCCTAAGGATTTCGTCCAAGGGGCTTTGGATAAGGCCTTTGGGTTAGCTTAGGCCCCAAGCAAAGGAGTATTAGGGTTTTCCCTAAACCCTAGATCCCTCAACTATATAAGGAGCCTCCCAGCTCCTAAAATCGGTGACTCTCCTACCTTGGAAGAAACCCTAGGCCGATTTTTGCATACCCTACCCTCTCTCCTTCAAGTTTCCTTCTTGCTAGTTCTTGGGTGTGATTCCATTAGAGGCATTATATTTGTGGTGCTAAGCTTCCAAGAAGATCAAGATAAAGATCAAGAGGATTGTCAATTGTTTGGTATAACAATTGAAAGGTATGTAACTCTTAAACCCTAGTTTGTTAATTTCGAATTTAGCCTCTCTCCTCTAGGGTTCTTGTTTGCAATTCAAAGTTATATGTTCAATAGTTAAAACATAGATCCAAAGTAGGTTGCATGTGAACTTAGGAATTGTTTTTCTAGTTTTACCTAAAACCTATCACATTAAACGGCCATTTTATAGGACATAACCTTATACCCCCCTTACAGATCGGCTTCGTGAATGAGGCCTACTAACGGTAAGACTAGCATTTATATAATAATTATTCTTATAATATTATAATAGTATAGGGTGAATTTTAAACTTGTAAAATTCTAGGGTTTTGAATTTAATTATTTCAAAATTAAACTTTTAATCCAAAAATTTAAATTCCAAAACTTGAGGGCAAGTTTTGAAACATTTCAAAACAATCTAGATCAAAATTCAAATAAATAATTAAACAATTAATATTGGTGATTATCTAATTTTGACCTAATCCAATTTCATGCAAGATACTTGACCAAATAATTCAAATATTTAGCATTTATCATATAAGGAAATAATTATTCAATTAATTTGACATTGTCTTTTATTTTGGAAAGGATAATCACATAATATCAATAAAATTCGTATTTTATCAATCAAAAACATTTTGGTAATTATCCCACGGCAAAATAGGCATAAAATCTCGAAAATCCCTCTGTCTGACTGTCCGACTCGTCGAGTCCCTTACTGGACTCGTCAAGTCCCTTACTGGACTCGTCGAGTTCATCCTACTCGGCGAGTCCTCTTTGCGACTCGGCGATTCTGTCGGACAGAAAGCCAAAAAATCGAATTCAAGCAATGAACAATCAAACAATACATCAAATACAATAGAAACCAATCAAGGCTCTGATACCACTGATGGGTTTAGAGCAAAAGAACAATCCTATGTGCTCATGCAAAACACTAAATCTAGCATACATATTTCGAAATTAACCTAATAGATCAGATCTAGATAATTACCTCCCTTGAATGGCTTGAGTCTTCGAATCTTGGAGCTTAGTGTCACAAATGTCACACCTCTAATGGATTACAAACACCACAAGCAAGAGAATGATATTGGAGAGAAGGGAAGAAGACACAATTTCGGCTATGAACTCTCTAGGGTTTCCAGTGGCCGAAATCTGATACCCTTAGGGTTCTATTTATACATGTGCTGCTAGGGTTTCAGTCAAAACCCTAACGGACAACTTAGGCCTTAAGCAATCCAAGGAACCTTCTGGAATAAGGCCTGCTTGGACGAATTCAAGATGGACTCCATCTTAATTTCGTCCATGCCCTAATCCATAAGGATTCTCAGCCGAACATCTAACTATCACAAAATTGACAGTTCCAGTCCCCTTTATTTAATTAATCTCTTTCAGTCACAAAATTAATTCTTGACTAATATTAATTAAACTATATGATTTCTCCTTTAATATATTATTCATATAATATACTAATAAACCATAATAACCTCTCTCTCTCTATAAATCATCCTGTCAAGTTGCTTTGGTGAAGGCAACCCAAAAAGACCATGCACAACCCGGTCAAGTACATACCAAATATAGTTACGGGCTTATTCACTAATCCCACAAAGACTCCTATTAAGACTGGTATATGTGACAACCCGAAATTTCTATTCTGTACAACAAGTCACTTCAATAGAAGTCAGAACTGTTTCTGCTAACTGTTAAGCTTTTTGGAGTCAGTCTGAGTGTTTTTAAGCTCAGCACTTCAAGAGATAACAGGAGAGAGGATACCCTAGGGTTTATAGTGTAACAATAGAGTCCCAAAACTCCAATAGTTTGGAGTTTACGGCCTAAACATGGTGTTTACGGCCGTAAACCCCAAGGGGTATAAATATGGCACTTAGCCATTTTTAACACTTTTTACAATTTTCAAGAACTAGAACTCAAATCCTCTCAAGTATCATCCCATTTTCCTTCTTGATCTTCAACTTTGTAAGTCTTTCTTTCCCTAATAAGTTGATATCTTACTTAATCTAGTGATCTTACATGATTCCATCCGTGAAATCATTCCATTTGTATAGATCTTCAAGTGTTCTTAGTTTCACCAAGAACACCAAGAACACACACTAGTGTTCTTGGACTTTTAACACCCTTTCAAGCTTCTACATAGTAAGTACTCTTACCTTGGCTTGTTATAAGGCTTGTTACACATCTTAATCAACTAGAAAACACAAGGAAACACAAGATCAAAGGTGTTTACGGTCCAACATGTTCTTGGACCGTAAACCCTAATGAAGGGGCCATTGTGTGCCCTAGTCCCTTACCAAGCCTTGGATACTAGTCTAGATCCCATCCTTGATGTGCTTAGGACCTTAAACATCAAAAATACCATGAACCATATGAGTTTACGGCCGTAAACTCATGGAGAAATGGTTCATGGGCCGTAAACTCTACAAAGGGGTGAAATGATGCCACAATCACTTCCTAAGGCTTAGACTTGAAGTAGGATGCTTCCTTATGACTTGTAAAGCTTCAAAACACAAAATGGTAGAAGTACCATGGGTTTACGGCCGTAAAATCATGGGTTTATGACCGTAAACTCCATGAGAGTTGGTCCCAAAACCGTAAACTCCAAAAGAGTTTACCCTTGGACCTTAAACTCAATAACCAAGCCCTACAACCCTTAGATGCAATCCTTAGGACTTATAGCCCTTAAATCAAGTGTTTTACATGTCTTAGGATGTCTTAAACTTGGTTAATTGGTTGTTAAATGACTAATTGGATACATATATGTGTCATTATATGTTAACTAGGATCCTTGTATGTGTTCAAGTCTTCACTTGACACTTAGCATCCTATACCATCCGTTCATCCAAACCACTCACTACAGGTGAGTTCATACCCCTTAATCAACCTTTTAAATGATTTTAAACGCTTTTATGGGGGGGGGGGGGAATACAAGTTGAACTATTATAGTTATTATATCAATCACATGTGATTAATAACTACCAAACAAGTGGATTTCTTACTTTTCAAACTGTGTTATCAAACTGTTTTACTTCAAACTGTTTTACAAACTTTTTTGCATGTGAAATACTTTTATTAAACTCTTTTAAGCTTATTTTCTGTTAAATGTGTATCTATATAGATATAGTTATATAAGTAGGATTTAAAGGACTTAGGACTGATAGCTCACCTTACTTCATGTTCCTTGTTTGGTTGTGGACTTAGGGTATCGGTTGTTTGTCCGAAGGTCGTTTGTATCCTAGTCATATATCATGTATATGTGTATAGATATAAAAGGTTACTTCTTTCTATTCAATAGCTTTGGGTAGCAAAGGTATACACACATGTTCATACATTCAAACAACATTACTAGTAAGCTATAATAGGTATAGTTTAGGAAGATACTAATACTATTACTAGAACAGTGAAACATACAAAGAGTCAGTTCAAACAAACAATACCATACAGAGAGAACATAACATACAGATAGTGAACACTATGATTAGAAACAAACAATACCATACAGAGACAACATAACATGCAGATAGAGAATACTATGATCAGAAACAAACAATACCATACAGAGAGAACATACATACGTACTAGACAGAGAAAGAACATACAATACAGCTAGTACATACAATACATTCACAAGTGCACTATTACAGTTATGTGAGCCACGTAACGGGCATGACATCACCTGTCATGGCCCGTTTTGTATCCAGAATCTCCTTAAATGGAGAGCGTTGAGTTTATGTATAGATCTATACTGGATTGACTATCCTACACCTTGCTGCTCGCTACAGTGGGACTTGCAAGTCTACGGGTGCCAAACGTCATTTCTTCCGACGTCTTACATCGTCGTGTTTATAGTCGGTAGTATGGTACAGGCCGATCACATGGTACTTTAAATAACAATTGGTTTAAGATAGTTAGTACCGCAGTAGTTACTTAATACAACACTACAGTACTATTTCATTTTCCCATTGCATTCACTTTGTGATCTTCACACAATAAACAACAATGTAAAAACTATATTTTTGGTTAATGATAGTCAGATTTGGGAAAATACAAACTCTTACAAGAGACATACACACGAACACTTGATGCCTTGGTAGAAGGCTACTTTTAGTAGGAAACATAGGGTTTTCTAGGAGAGTTCAAACAACTTAAAAACATTTTAAAAAATTATACATTACATACTTACAAACACTTTCATACAAATTCAGACACTAATATACTTATGATCTCACCAGCTTTAAAGCTGATAAACTCTTTCAAAATAACTTGTATTCTCAGGTCACAAGTAAACAGGTACCGGTGCCAGGTTTTGAGAAGATGGAGCTCGTTCAAGACTCATCTTTTATTTTGATTCATATTTTTGGTGTCTATATAACTTGACATAACACACTTGTATTAAATTATATTATTAATACAATGGATGATGTTGTTGCTTGTTTACTACTATGCATTGTTGTGATACTGTACATGACGTCCTCCATCCCCGAACGATTCCGCCGTTCCGGTTTTGGGGTGTGACAGTATATGTCTCAATGTGAAAGAGTTTATCACTCGCATTTGAATTTTCCGTCAATTCCTTGTGAAAGTAGTGTGAAGTGTAATGACCATCAATTCCTTTTCATTTTCAGTTTTCTTCTCCTTGCTCAGAATATTTCGATACATACTCCTTGACTCTCGTCTTCTCTTAAATTCACTTTTCAAGACAAATGAAAAATTTTGAGATAAACATAAAAAATAAAAGTAAACTTAGCACACTAAGAAATAAAAATAAAAGTAAAATACGCTCAAAAACACTATTTTTGGATTTTTGATTTTTCTGAAAAAGAAATAAAAACATAAATGAAAATATGTTCGTATTTTTGAAATTTTATAAATTTTTTTTGTTTTGTTTTTTTTAATTCTCCCCCTAAATTTGTGCATATAAGAAAATATGAACAAATTTAACCAAAAACAAAAGTAAAATACAAAATGTAATTTTTTTTTTTAATTTTTGATTTTTCTAATTTTTTTTGTATTTAGATTTCTCCCCCTTAAATTGAGCACGTGGAACAAATAAATTAAATGCGCAAAATTAAAACAAATTTGTCTTTTAAACGAATCATTTTAACAAAAACTCAGGAGCATCAAAAGAATTTAAACCGAAAGACTGCAATTGAGGACACAAGCAGCAACGAATTCAGCCTTAGTTGTGTTTCAATCTCGGAACAGATCCGAAAATTCTTCACATCGTTATGAACAAACCCCATTTGTGATCCTCTCCTTTCTTCCTTTCCCGCAAAGGATACATACTCTCAATTGAAGTTCTGAGTGTTGTACAGTTGAGAGATGTCTCCTATCATGTGCTTGAAACAGCCACCATCAACAAACCGGAGTTTGATGATATTCCACCATAGCTTCTCCAGCACAGAGTGCGGGATTAGTTGGTCTTTGGAACCCAGTCTATTTTGAAACTGGGTTGACTGTTACCGTCTACGCAAGGTACTCTCTCCCATGACATGTCCTGCTTATCACAAACAGAAGATGAAGAAATATTAGAATCATTAGAAGATTTTGGAGATTGAACCTTTGGTACCCATCTAAATCGGGTTTAACCCATTTCTTGTTCGATCGGATGGGTGGCTCAGTACTTGCTTTTGAACTTGAAGTCGGACGTCGAGATGGCTTTGACCTAACCGGTCTTGGTTTCACTGGAGCATCTCTTTAGCCTTGCTTCTTGGCCGTCATTCCTTTCTTGTTCTTGGAAGTTTGATTCTTGGCCTTTTGCGCGTTCCAGTCACCATTGCGCGATTGTGACCTGGAAGGGTTTCTTTTGGAGGATCTCCCTTTTTATGCGTTCTACCAGCCTTGTGCGTAGTAGGGAACGTATGCGCGATTTGGACAATTTCTGGCAATTTGTCCAGGTGTTCCATAGTGGAAGTAAGTCTGCTTCTTCACGTAGGAGTTGTTTCTTCCTGCCCCTGGTGGCATGTCCTTGCCTTGTTGCTGATTGTTCCCACAAGCACACTTGCAGCAGGCACTCTACTTCACTTATTTTGGTGGCCTGTATTTACCAACAACATGTTTAGAAGTAACTGAGTTAGAAGCAACAAATTTAGAGTTCAAGGAGTGATTGGTTTTACAATCATCAGAATTTGTAGAACTAGAATTAGTTCTGTTCTCCTTGTCCTCATCATCTACTACTTTACCTGCACATGAAGTAGAAGCATCAGAAACATTCACCTGAATAACCTCAGTAGGCCTAGATGGTTCAGTCTTAATTGAAGCTGGGA